>NW_025221207.1:5372415-5511071 GCF_014066325.1 Apis laboriosa
TATATATATATATATATATATATGTATAAAAATTCAATTATAACACAAGATAAGATACTTTATTTTACTCATCCCTAAATATTATATTTTTATACTATTATGAAGAATATTTTTATATTATTACATTATTATGAAGAAGTTTCTTTTTTTTACAATTCCATTCCTTTTCTTTTTCCGGAACAGTATGTTTTCATTACCCTCTTCACTCCATTTCTAAACTTTCAAAAATCCTCTTCCTCTCTTTGAATAGAAAAGTGTTCTCCAAATAACTTTCGCCTTACTAAACTTTGTCTATCACAGGTTCATTAATCAAAATGAAGTTGTTTATAATGTCTTCAATTTTCTGTTCTGGCCCAGGAAACCACCCAAGACGGAGGGATTGGCCGATGAAAGAAATGGTCCTCGAGAGTTTAAAAAATAAACATCGAACAGTTCGAAGATGAAGAAGAATGAATGTGAAACAAATAAGCTACTTTCACTGGTAATATACACAGGCAATTTACTTCATAGCATCGAAGAACCATGCATCCACTTTGTAAAGTGGATGCACGTAATTACTGGCACGAGAGAATCTAGAAGACATCTAATTCTCGAGGAAGAATCACGCGACTGTTATCCCTGGCATAACCGAAGTTTCCATGAACCAGATGGCCAGGAAGAGGGCTATCCTTTTCTTTTATTTCCTTTGAAAACTACAGCATCGCAATTACATCGGAAAGAGAGGAAACGAAAAGAGATAATAACAAGGATTGTATAACGATCTTCTTGCGTTTCTACGATTTTAAATGGTAAGAAAAATAACGGTTTAAGATTGTATCATATTTGATTACGTGTTAATGAAATGATGCTTATCGATTTATTTTTATAATGATTTATAATTTATTTTTTTTAAAATTACGAAAATGTATCTCGTAATACAGTAATCTTATTTCCGCTGATGTAGTAAGTTGGGATAATTAGGATGATGTTTCCTTGGTGTTTCCTTCGATTTGTTGACGATTAAACGATGGAAGTGAAAGCAAGGAAGAAATATAATGGCAGGTTGGTTGGCAGAGTTGATGGTGTAAAATTAGACGGCGGTTTATCTACGGCTTTTGATCGGAGATGGTAATTTGTTAATTACATCTATTGTATGCGTGAAATTTTTTTATATTTCTTTTATATAATTTGAGAGATTATATATTGGTTTCGAAATTATAAATCAACTTTCGTTCGTCCGATGTATATTAAAAATTATGTAAAAAGGAAAGAAAAAGTAAACTATTCGAGAACAAAAATAATTAAAAGTTGTAATTAAAGAAAATCGTTGTGCAAATGAAAAGAAAAAAAAAAGAAAGTCAGAGTATGCAAAGTTATTTCTTATTTTTTTTACAAAAATTTTATTTTAAATATCCTGTCTTGGAAAAATAATAAGATGATTGGATATCAAATTATTGATAATATTTTTACATTACAATTAAAAAACATAAGGAAAAAAATAGAATGTCGAGTTTAATCA
Source organism: Apis laboriosa (assembly GCF_014066325.1). Lineage (NCBI taxonomy): Eukaryota > Metazoa > Arthropoda > Insecta > Hymenoptera > Apidae > Apis > Apis laboriosa. The sequence goes on from NW_025221207.1 coordinate 5,373,914, forward strand.
AAACAGCTAGATATAGCTAAAATATAATAACGACACTAACTTATTCACGTAACATTGATAAGAAAAACTTTTATTATAAACATTATTTTTAATCGTTCTTTCGAAATAATATACAGCCATTTTCATTCTATTCTAAATTAATTAACATCTTTTAAATATCCACTATGTGAAAGTGACACAAATTTCTATTCGCGAATCTCGTAAAACTCCATTAAAGTCGAAGATACGAAGAAACGAGTATTATAGTCGACGTGTCGTGAACCTGAATGTTTCTATTTAAAATGCGGTAGGTTCTCATTCCTGATCCTAAGTTTGTGAAGATACAAAACATGTTTCAGACATGCATTTACGCGCAGTTAAACGATGTTTATGGATAAACCAGGTTGAATGTTTAAAACCATATTTGCCGAGACTCGTTTCTTTTAGTTATACTAAATCGTCGAACAAATTGAAATATATATATATATATATATATATATATATATATATATTAAAAATTATATGAATAAATTCCACGCTCATCTTTCATATTTCAAAAGAAATAACAATTTACAAAATTATGATACAAAAATTACGATAGGATAAGAATAAAAATGCATAAAAATTATTTTACACAACACAAAGAGGAAAAACTGTTAACGTTACCTATAATTAGTCTAAATATCAAACGGTATCTAGGATATTTCTGCGATAAGGATGAAAAACATAAATACAGTTGGAGACTTCTTTCTTTACCACTTCTCAACGGTATCATCAAAGTTATCATTCACGCTCGATATTACGTTCTTTTGCGCGTCTCATCTAAACGCAACGAAATATTCTAAACGACGGAAGTATGATCGTCGAGAGGAGAACAATTCCAGAGTAATTGTGAATTTCTAGGAATGAAGAAATTCTGCAACAATTATCTACTATCGTTTCAACGATATTCTTGGTAGCAACCGGTTGCATGCCAGATGGTAGATACCATTTTGCCAAGAGAATCTTCAGAACATTTGAAAAGAACGACCGTGCAATAGATAAATAATGAAATCTTGATAAAAGATCGCGAATAAATCGAAAGATCGAAAGAAAATATTGATTTTTATTTCTACCTGGCAAGAAAAGGAATCCACTGTGCCTAAGTTAAATTATAAATGGACGATGTTTTCCTTAATGAAAAGTTTGAATTTAAAATTTTTTCCAACACGATATTCCAATTTCCGATATTTCAAAAACCTATCTGCAAAACAATCAACGTTCTCCAATCAACCATAGAATTAGAAGAAATTACTCATTCTTCAAATAAAACATCCTCCAACTCAGATTCACCCTCTCCACCGCAAAGAAGAGAATAATGCTCAAACTTTGATTTAAATCTGTCGATGGTCAACCGCAGCCCAATTAAGAATTTCCATTCTTCCTAAAGAGACAAAAACAATCCCTTCCTCCCTTCCCTCCTTCCTAAGAAGAACGTACAACACTCCTGAATCAAACATAATCTCACCTGCTACCTACTTATTCCACGATTTTCCTGTGAAACAAAGGAGGAACGAGTCTCCCCTCCCCTTCTCTTCGTCGTATCAGCTTTTCATTAAAGCCTCGAAGCACACAGTAATGACTCGAAGAGCGATGGCTTGTTGTTCCCTTGGCCCGCGATTAAGCTGATTCCTCGTGATTACACGTTTGCCCGTCCAACGTTGGACAGGTCGATGTGTCACCGCGTTCCCCTCCCGGGAAAACCGGGGAGGTTTCTGTTCGGACGGCAAGGGAGGCAGAGAGAGAGAGAGAGAGAGAGAGAGAGAGAGAGAAAGGGGGAACGTCCAGTTTTTGTCGAGATGTTTAGCAGCTACCTTAGAGCAACGTTCTCGAAGAGAAGTAGAGTGTGGAACGATACGAGAGGGAACAATCGTTGGAGGATGAAGAGAGGATGGAAGAAGGGCGTGATCGTGATCTCTTTCTGGAAGGGATTCTGGTGGCAATTTATTCATTGAGCGTCAACGGCCGCCTCGTGATCTTTCGTTTTTTGGCTCTCAGTTGAACCGATGCACGTAATCCTGATTAATTCGACAACCGGATATCGTACACGTTTCCGAGGATCGTGATTATACACGACGTTTTCGAGTGCGTGTTCTTTCGGGTTCTCGTTTTGAGGAGATATAAGGCAGGGACGGGTAATTGGGTGTTTGATGGATTGGGTGAAGTGATTGGTGGTTTCGAGTTGATTTCAGTGGCGATATTGCTTTTCGATTTTTCGATCGGTTCGCAATCGAATAAATTTCACTCTCCAGTTTTTTGATTAATATTTGTTTTTGATAAAGCAATGATTTGTTTGTTTGTTGCTTTTGAATTGTTTAAAATTGGGATACAATAATAAGAATATAATAAATGCTGTGTAATGTAACAGTAAATTAATTAATGATAGATATATATAATAATTTTTCTGGTTAACACTTTCACCCTTTCTTTTAGATTATTAAATTAAGGATTACGCGAATTAAATATAAAATATGTGTAACGCTGTTATAATATGGACAATGGCATGAATTGGAAATATCAAACGGTTGTCACATGTGGCTGAATTCCACCCACTGCATTACAGAATGACATCAGAGAACCACATGAGGCACATCTGAACCACTTTTTTTTTATCTTGGTTATCTTTATCTTGGCCAAATTCTCTCACAGGCAATCCACACTGTACAATCAGTAAAGAAGCATGTTGCAAGCATTTCTTCGAAATCTGGAGCAAGATATCACAGACGATAAGATAATCAAAAAAAAAAAAAATGTTCTTCTTAAACAAATTTTTCGTCTTTATTGTTGAATTTTCCATGCTCTATATTCAGTGAACAGATATAAGTAAGAAAGAATTGAAAAAAAAAAAAATTAAATATTTTCTTTAAATTAACATCTTCGACCCTACTATTATAATTGAGTTATTAAAGGGATTACAAGGAGAAAATATAAATCGACATCCAATTATACGTAAATCATTATACTGGGAACAAGTTTCCTGATACAATCCGGATAAAGAATTTAAATCATTAATAAAACGATTCCCCTTTCCCTTGCCTTATATATTTTAAATATATAATCAACACCTAATCTAAGTTAATTAAACCCACGAGTGAAAAACATTTTAAATATTAATTTAAGCGATTAAATTAATCGCTCACTCTCATCCCTAATTCCACGTGTCGGAAACTCGTGCAATTAGAATCTCTCTCGAAAATCAATATCCGTTTCTATCAATGATGCCCACTTATCGGTTAACCTCTCCTCTTCTTGCTTTTATCAACTCGACGCAATTAATCAACAGTTTCACGATTATTAATGCCAACAAATATTCCGTTCGTTAGCAATTCAAACCGATTCCGATCCGGATGAATAATGTATAAAGAAAGTGCATCGTTTACAGAGTTGTTCTCTGGTTTAAGAAGAGAAAAGAAAAGAAAAAAAAAAAAAAAAAACACCGGCGGCTCATCCGATTAATTAGAAATTGTCGGTATTCGTTCGATGTTGCGAGAAGATAGCCACGTAGGTGGCATAATTTTCTGATCCCTTTCAACCGTGGAAAAAAAAAATTGTATCGCCGTGGCCTCATCATCGGCCGAGTAATTTAGATTAATTACTCACGATAATGGAATTTGAATTTTTGCCAAACCGATTTTATTCGACACCGATGATTTATACATTTTTCTCTTTGCGATCTGATTCATGATCAGATTCACTGGCTCGCTCGTTCCTCTTCAAAACAGTTAAAAACTGCATCCTCACCGAAGAAATATAACAAGAGAGCTATAAATATTCTTCGTTTCATGGCTGGGAAAATTTCTATTAAAAAACGTTGAATCAACTTTTTGAAGTAATAATAAATCAAGTTAAGAAGAATATTTTATTAAATTCAGAGAGAAATATTAATAAACATTCGTAAAATCTCGAAAAATTAATATTTCCTCGTATTATCTTCCACTCACAATTGTTTATCTTTCTCAAGAGGGAAAACAAATCTGAATAGACAGTGGCTACGGTAAATTACTCGGTTGAAGCCAGCGTTCGCGGATCGATCCGGCATTGATTAATCAAAAAACCGGATAATTGAGAAGATAATTGAGTCTCGTGATTTTGTTGCATGCCGATGAAATTATTTTAATGGCGATTCGCTTCTCTCTCTCTCTCTCTCTCTTTTCTTTTCTTTTTTTTTTTTTTTTTTTTTTTTCCTTTCGAATCTTGATAAGTGGTTCAATGTTGCACTGAAATATTTAGTAGCCGTACCGAGGATACCGAATTGATTTAATTTGAATAGCGATTGGTATCGTGAGGGAATAATTTGAAAAAAGGAGCATAGCGACGGTTTTTACAAGCACAAGGTTGAGATATAAATAATTATATCGTGAATAACGATGCGACAGTTATGCTCGCTTATTATTTTGATTTTCGGCCACCTACGGTGTTTTAATGAACCGGCAATAGCGTAATTACGTTCCCTCCGAGCGTTATAATTATTATCGTATCCACGAATCTTGTATAACCTCATTTTTACAAATTTTACACTGTTATTTCTACTTTTATAAGAAATTGATAGATCCTCGAGATTCCACAACAATCTTCGTTTGTTCAATTCAAGAAAAACTATATACGTTTAAGATGCGAAGAACACAAAAAAGAGAATTATGGATAAAATGGATAAAACGAAGCACATCTACACGCATATATTTTCAAAACGTTTCATTCAGAAATATCTTTGTTGCAATAATAAAATCACAAGAAATTCGTCATTTTTTAGAAAAAATTAATCGTCAAATTCGAACGAAAGAGCAAAACCGCGCGTGAAACGCGATACAATGGAACCTTGAAGATAGGATGTGTTAAAGAAAATAAAACCTAATATATCCGACGAAATATTCGCTCGAAGAAGAAACACGAGCACGGTATGCATAAAACGTTGAACCGTGTAATTTCAATAAACGGGTAATGGAAAGCCTGAATCTAATTAGCCACGAGGCAGGTCTCCGCCGCGGTATGGACTCATAAATAAATAATGTAGCATAATGTTAGTTATTAAAATTGATACGCGTTACAATGTAAGACGCGATGCCAATGTGTGATAGTGGCGGTAAAACTGGAAAACGAGCAAATAGGGGTCGCGGTCGGGCAGAAAGAAAAAGAAAAAAAAAAGAAGAAAAGAGAAAGGAGAGGGAGAGAGAAAGAGAGAGAGAGAGAGAGAGAAAAGGCAAACTATCGAGCATTTTGCTGGTATATTAAGCTATAAATTATCGTAAAAATTTTATGAACAAGGATTCTCAAGTACGATGATCATTCGAAGAGGGACGCGTGGGTCGTGTGCCCGTAATACGTGTCCGTTGCATCGTGTAATTTTTACACACGCGTAAAGGATGCTTTTATCGGTCGTTCCCGGACAATGTAATAAATCAACGCCTCCCTGAGACCGCGGAGTTCCGGAAAATTCGCCACACTCAGTTCGCCTTTGGATCTCTAATCAAAACGAGTCTCTTTAAAATATTTTATTGAAACGATGTTCCACGGTTTCTTGATAACAGGGGGATTACGTTTGCGATTTTGAATTTTTTCCTCGGTAATGGAAAAAGAAAATTTGATGATCTGTTTAAAAAAGGAGTGTATTTGCGTCGCATTTTTCATTATAATAATACCTTTTTTTATTTTATAAAAATATAATGAAATAATTTACGATATATTTTGAAGAAATATATGGCAGTATGTACTTTATGTAAAATTAATTGCACCAATTCTGAAGAGTCTATGGCGATAACTATGATGAGAAACAATTTGATCGGAGAAGGAAATGATCCCAAGATTTTTGAACATCGGGATTGTAAATGAATCAGAATATCAGGAGGAGGAGGGAAGAAATTTTTCTTTTCGTGTCAAAGGAGCGAATAACACGATGATAAGCGACTCGTGCATATTTAAACACGTAAGAAAGCATCGTTCGTGACGAGCCACGAGCGTTGTCTGACAGCATGTTGAATCAAGATGAGAGACAAAGCTAATTTAATAGACATTCCGATCGATGCTTGTGCTTTATTGCTTCCTGTGAGGTGCACCGGGGATACGTTGCATTTTGATGAATATTAATGACGATCGGAACCGTCCGAGATGTGTAAAAATAGATCGAATCTTCGAAGATTTATGCCCTCGATACTCGCATTGGTCGTTACGGTGAACTTCATAATTTCAATCGATATGATTTATAACCCTCGATTAATTTCACAGTGTCGATATACAGTGTATATACTTTGAGCGTTAATGAGGGATTTTTTTTCTTTTTTTTTTCTTTTGCCATTTTTTAAATAAACGAAATATGAAAATTGGATAATGTACATATTGGAAAAAATATTTTATTAAGATAATTCCTAGGTTCTTTTGATTATTTCATTATTTATTTCTAATTCAATTATAATTATGTACAATTGATGGTGAAAATTTTATTATATACCGATAAAGGAAAAGATAAAATTCGAGATATTCTAACAAATGCTTAGAGTATTAAAAAGATTTTTCAGATGGATGAATTGGATAAACTATAGAAGTACAACAGAGAAACTTTTACTTCTTACTAGTTTCATATATGGTTATCGATGATAAAATTTTTATGAGAGAATAACTTGAATGTTACTTTAATTTTATTAAATATACGTATCCAATATACGTGAAAAGATTTTATAAACAGATTGTATACAAATTTATTTTACCTTATCTCTTTTACGGAATGCTCAACTTCAGAACTTGTGTGATTTGAAGTGCTCGAGAAACTACGTCACATCCCAAGAAGTTATTGCGAGATGTAGGATTCTAAGTGCAATATTTCTGGATATACGCCAGATCGTTTGAAAGCCTAACCAAGATCCCTTTTTGACATCCCGATAAACAACTATACACACTATTTTTAAAAGTGAAACTCCTCCAACTCGAGTTTTTTTCGAACGAATTGCAATAACTGGAATTACTTTGGATCATCAAAAAATCATTTTTCATGAAAAACATATTTCAAAAGGAAAATATTTCAAAATTTATTCAATATTTATTTAAAAAAACCTAACGAGAATACCATCGATCTAATCTTGATTTAATTAAATTCTAATTCTAAATTTTGTCACTCTATTTAGGATACAATCTATTTTCTAATTTTTATTATACCTTAGTGTCATTATCAGTAACGAATTTCAAAGAAATTAAAAGAAATTTCTATCAAACTATCTCGATAACTATTCCTCACCCCCTGAAACCCGACAAATAATAAATACCGAAGAGAAAAAAATTTTCAGGTAGAGTAGATTGATTCGCGGGGAAGGGTTAAAGAGACGTAAATTTCCTCGAAAATGGTTCGCTCGTTCTCCCACACACAACGGAGAAAACGGTTAACAAACCTGTCGCCGTGTCCGAGGCATCGTGCACGCGATACCGTTCGAGCCGGCACAAAACGTGGCACGTTTTCTTTGTCGTCCCTTAGGACTTATGGTGCACGAGTGTCGTCCACGAGTGAATACGTGACGAGTATGTCATTAAGATTCCGTGCATCGATCCGAAAAGCGACGTGCATTTGTCTGGTGGAAGCGGGAAAAAGAAGAAAGGGCGCGAGGCCGTCTCGCGGCGGACAGCTCGACGTACAAAACGTGCGTGTATTTGTTTCGTTTGCAATCGAAGAATGGGCCGGTCGTCGCCGTTGCGTTGAAAAAACAGCTGTAACGACTCGTGGACGGGTTTAATATGCGTCCAAAGTGGCTCGAAGAGGAAAAAAAGGGAGAAAAAAAGAAAAAAAAAAAAAAAAAAAGGAAGGCGAGCGTGGATGTTTAACAGTACAGTTAGAAGCGTTGCCCCGTCTTTTTCGAGAGGTACTGTTACACAGGTCTTCGGGTTACGCTATTCTACTATGAGCAGCTTTCTGTGTGGCCTATAGTTGATAGATAGAATTTGCGCGAACGCTCGTGCAATCGATTCGACTACGTGTTGTGGTTTCGCTTCGATTTTCGTGAGAGAATTTGATGGGATCCGTGATGATCGTTCGTAAAGGGAATAATCATTGATGGAAAAATTGGATGGATTGTATTTTAGGAAAGTGGGATGATTGGTGAATATGATGAGAAATTAATCGCGTTGATAGGAAACTTTGATAAAATAAATCTTTCAGGAAGATTGTAATCTAATTTTTTGAATTATTGACGTAGCAACTCTTTTTTTATTATATATTATCAATCAATTCTAGCTTTTTTTAAATTTAATCCAATGAATACAATGAACGGAAGAGGAATTTTACCGTTTTAATCAAATCTAATAATAGCTATCAAACAAACCCCTATCGCGTTAAGAAGATGCCAATTGCCGTTGAATCTCATAACTCTCAACATATTAATCCCGAGTGTACTTACTTGAACATCTTCAAACGCTTCAAAATCTTCGATTCAACATTGTGTCGACTGGAAAGGAAGCAACATATTAGCCAATTATACCGTTCAACCAACAATTTCTCCCATTTCAGCTACTTAAGATATCTTATTTCCTTTTTTTCTCTTTTTTTTTTATTTATCTATCCAATTCCTCGAATGTAAATCTATTTATATAATCGAAACGGTAATGCCAAAGATTTATATATATATATATATATATTTATTTTTATATCTATCTAATAGTAAAAGGAGAAATACTAGGAAACCATAGCCACGGGTATAACTTCTAGAGGCATTAAAACGCGTTTTATGATGAAAATGAGGGATGTCGAGGTGAAAACTCAATTGCGGACATGGAAAACGACGTTCAGAGAACGCCTTGCTCTTTAACAATAGACATGTCTTCGCCGTTCGTTCCACTCGGTTTACCTTGGCACACCGCGACACGTTCAATAACCTTCCGCGTAGTGAAAACTGAAAAATCAGTCGGGAAGCCACGTGGTCGGGTACCACCAGAAAAGAATTACGACCGCAATCGCACGGTTTTACGGTCAGTTATATGACGTTTATGATTTACCAGACTGCGACGCAAAATTTCGAAGACAAAGACGGCGTCGAAATTGAACGAGACGCATAGTTATGTCAATTACGATTATTTTTCCAGGAAGATTCTTGGATCTTCATCCAAGAGTGGAGATTGTAGTTACTGATTTTTAAGCGGTTTGTGGATAACTCTGCATCGCATGATAATTTAGTTTGAACGTTCGGTCATGAAAAGGACAATTTTACAACCAATTTGATAATTATAGCAATAAGTTAAAAGAATTGTTAAGACTTGGAGCTATTTTTATTGTTGCATTATATAGAAATTTAATAGTATGGAATTTAATTTAATTTAGAACTTGAGAGTTCAATTATGAGAAAAAAATTTATCGACAATAATCGATAATTACAGTAATGATCATTTTTATTTATCGTATATTATGAGATGATAAAAAGATTTACATGGATAAATTTAATGTTGATGGAATTTTTGACGATGGAAATATCAGGTTACGAATGTGACACTGATATGTGAATATAAAGAGTATATTTCTTGTACAGAAATATTTTGGAATTCACTATATTGCTTATTATATCTATATTTTCTATTTAAAAAGAATATTTAAAGAATTTTTTAAAGATGCATTAGTTTAAAGTTTTTGCAAATAAAAATATTAAAGAAGTTGATTTTGTCTAATAAATTATTTGCACGATGCAAATAAAACTATTACTTATCGTCTACAAGAAGTAATTAAGAAATCACAATTATTCATACTTGTGACGCGGGATAATAAAACTGATTTATTGCTTATTGTTCATCATTTAAGGATGCTTCATTTTCGATCTTTTTAAACTCATTCATTCATCAGTGTCTCCTATAATTTTTCGCGTTTCATTTTTTATGATTATCTCACACGTAACTGTTATTTGTTATCAAAAAACCCATTTAAGCTTGATGTAGAACAAAGGAGGCAATCGTCCTCTATGAGAAATCTGTACACGTGACGCGTCTCTTCCTTCTTAAAATTCAGTTTCACCACGTAGCTTTTGAGATTCATGAAGGACGAGTGGCTGTTCCAAAATGAAAAGATGGTAACTTTAACCGGAAGATCGATGACACTCTCTCCTAGCGAAAGCATAATAGAGGCCTGGTTAGACTAACGATGTGGGTCCATCAAAAGATAATTTTTTATTACATCACGAACTTTCCCACATTCGCTTACACTTTATCCGATCTGATCGATTTTTCTGTCCTTTCCTCCTTTTTGCATTTTTTCTTCTGTCCGTGTAATCGACTCCATCAATTTCTCAACAAAAACGCAAAAAATCACATCGCAATCCTTCTCGAGAATGTTTCAAAAATTTAAAACATGATAAAAGTGATGCGATAAATCTCAATTTAGATATCACTTGCTACCACTTCGTGCCACAGAAAACTGAACAACAAATATTATTCAATTTTAATATTTGATCAAAAAAAGAAAGGAAAAAAATAAATAAATTCACACCAAGGATTCCCCTTTTCTAAAACTTCTTTCTTCTAAAAGTTCTTTCAAAATTTCGATTCTCGGCCGCAGAGCAAAACGCTCGGCCAATTGGATTACAGGACGTGTTCGAATCCGTAAAAACGCGAAAATGGGGTCGGTGCCTGGAAATATCCTATTACCCCGTGCTTCCTGCCTCGATTCACGATCCACCTTGTCGCACAATGGGCCCCGTCGATTTCTGATCCATCCGGTTTTCTATTCGCGTCAAGCGACGACACGCGCCCGATAAGGGGACGCGATAACACGCGAATTCACGGCGCGGAAAGGCGAGATTGTCGCTTGTGTGTCGCCACGAGGAAAGAGGGGAGGAGGGGGGAGGACTATACATCGCAATCTCTTTTTTAACGACCCTTTTATCCGTCGATTGTCGGGCCAAAGTGTGGGGAGAGAGGGAGGGAGGATACGAATCGAGCCCGATGATTATGAAAACTGGATGGGAGGGGTCGTCATTAATCAATGAATGCGCGCCGCGGGCCAATTAACGAGATCGCGAGTGCACGATGGAATGAGTAAACACGTGCCATTAAATTTCGCGCTGATGCCGAGTGGAGGCGATCCAAGGTATGTATTAAACAATTACCCCGAATATTAGCTTGATAGTGGTAAGTAGTGATGGGATCAAGTTCGATACGTGCACCGATGGATCTGAAATCAAATTGCTAATGTGAAAAGTTTTGTTAGTATTAGTAAAGTGTATTTGCTTATTCTGATGGTTGTTGATTATTCGGTTTTTGTAGGCTGGGTTTTGAAGACTCTTATAAATTTCGTGAATCTGTAAATAATTAGAATTTATAAAAGTTTGTTGTAAGGAATCAGAAAGATTTAAATTTATTTTAATTTTTTCATTTACAATTGCTGTTTATATTATTTTATTAAAAAACAAATGCGAATGAAATATAATAATGAAACAGATATAATGTAGAACATCATATGAGAATTCTAATAGTCAAAGATAGCGATTAAATCGATCTTTTGATTTCTTTTTTTTTTCTTCTGGATTCAAATTTGTCGTATTTTGAAACTTTATAAAAGATTCGAATTTGTCAATTTTCGAATTTACTTACGATGTACTTGATCCCATCACTAGCGATAAGTGACGTTGATGATGAACGTATGGTAACGTGTAGTTTTGTTAATGTTTCTTGTTTTTTCAGGATTGGTGGAGAAAAATTAGGCAACACTTTGCTCGAGGAGCTGTCTGACTGGATCGTTCGTTTATTCGATAATTGTGGCGAAGATTACTTGAACATTTTAAATGAACATTAACCAATAAATGTTGCAATTGTTTATATATCCTCCATTTTTTCTTTTGGTTTTGTAATAATATACATATATATGGCCTTTTAGAGATGAGAAAAAGACCACATATCGTAATATCGATATGTCTAAAAATATCTAAATACATGAAAACATTGATAGATTTATCGAATTAGATTTTAGATCGATTAGAAATTAATCTATTTGTAACAAGATCTCATTCTAAAATTGAAAGCTGTAACGAAACAGAATTATAAAGCGGTAAAAATTTCTTGTAACGAAACGAATCTAATATAAATAATTGTATAAAGTTTAATGGATCAATACTTGAATTTAAGATAATTATAATGATTGAAATTCAATTAGAAAGAAATCTTGTTTTTAGAAAGAAATAAGATGAAAACGTGAATGGAAATAATAGATCCATTGTTATAGAAAAACAGGTATTTGAGATTTTATGTTCTTATCGATGTATTCAATGGAATATGTAAATATAAAAATACAGAATACAGAAAACTTATTTGTTCTGAACAGAACCATAAATCATGGCATATGTAGTTGACATAATGTACATGATATGTACACAGCAGGATTCAGTAGTCAAGTAGAAATCGAATATAAATTATTGTAGATTGCACTGTGAATGCATACATAAATATGCGGATAATATCTATGGAAAACGGAAAACGTTCAATTTCATTTTTATCTTTTGCAATAGAAATGCATTTTAGGAATATAGATACAGAAAAAAAAATCTGTTTTTAGAAGAATCATTTTAGAAGAAGATGGATTAAGATAAAATAATCGAAAATAACTATAGAAACTAAAATCTAAAATTATATTATAAAATTGAAAATAATATGAATATGTTAAAAAAATTAATTAATGGTTTTATTATTATTATTTATTTAGAAATCAGGGAATTTTTAAAAATAGATTTTTTTGTAAAATAAATAAATAAAAGATTTGTGTTGTACAACCTACACAAATTTAGTTGAATAATAAAAAAAATAAAATTAATTGCAATAAATTTATTCAAAAAGAAAATAAACAATCCTTAAGAAACACAAAACAATTTTTAATTTTTTCAATAATTTCAAAATAAGTGAAAAATATACTTAAAAATATATTTATTATTAATCATCGAAATATTAAACTACAAAATAAAAATTTGTAGAATTTTTCATTGAAAGATCTGAATTTAAAATAAGAATTCAAGAAACAATAAAAACTTTATAGATTCTTTATAAAGAAACGCTTTCTTTCTCATAATTTCGGCAAATCATTAAATCGTTGCCGAAATCAATTTATTAAATTTGAAATGAGAGCATTTTCCGCCCATTTTGTTTCCAATTATCGAACAGTCTCGATTGGAAAGCCCGCTTCTCGAAACTCGCAGTTATGACGGTATGGCGCGCGGAACGATATATCGAAACTGCTGCGCACGCATCGAATTGCTAGCCATTATAAATGGAAAAGCTCGTGCGAATCCACGTTGTACAGTGCGAATTTGTGGAAAACGGTGGAAAATGTTCGATGCTCGGTCGTGGCATCGAACGAACGGCGAAACTGAGTGTTATTTCGAAGGGGGAAGTGCGCGCGTCGTGCAAGTGAGACGGTACAATCGACGATAGTGGGGAAGCCGAGTGTAACCGAGCGAGAGACGAAGCAAGACCGACAAAGACCCAGCAAGACCGCAACATGACGAACGCCCGGCAGCAGCCGAGGTGCGGGCAGTCTGCGCACGGACATCGATCGAAGCTCACGTTCAGTTATATCCACTCCCCAAAATTCCCGGTGTTTTCCTTTCGATTCATTGACACACCGCGTATAACGAAGTTCGAGACGCGAACGATTGCGACGCAATTTACGACACGCCGACCCCTCGATCCTGTGAGTCGTGTTTCGATGTGGTGACATTTGTGCCTTTTGGAGAAAAAGACTGAAAATCATCGTTGTCCCGGGCCACCTCGATTCTACAATCCTGCCAATTCAACATTTACATTCTGCTAATCGTCATAAATCGATTGAACAGAAGCATGGTTTGTGGCTAACCTCTACACATTCGTCACCGGTAAGTAACGAACTTCACTTGATTGTTTAATTCATCACAATGGCGCGATTATCACCGTCTAGGCGTATCATGGATCAATTCCATTTCGTTTCGTTCTCAATTTTGCGTAATTATCGTTTCGATTGGCGTTTAGTATGTAAGATTTTCGTAGTTCGTATTATTCGATGGCGTATTGCGTTATAAAAACCACGTTTTTTAGTCCATAGCTATAATAGATAAAGACGCGGCAAACACGACATTTTAACCTCTAATAGCTATATATGATTCTGTGCTGCAAAATTATAAACAGTCATAACTTTGTTCTCTTGTAACACATGGCAAAATAAATAAATGCCATGTGTTATAATTATTTCATTGCTAATAACCTTCATTTAAAAATTGACTATAAAATAAATGTGTCGTATTTTTAATATACTTTTTCCATATATTCTCATATAGGAGAATATATAGAACAAATTATTAGATTTATTTCTATTTCTATATCAAAACTGATATCTTAAACTTTTTAACTTATTATTATTGACTTTGAAAATAAATTTTAAATTTATATAATAATATTTTATCAGTAGTATTAAATAGTATATAATAATATTAAAATTCTTGATACGTCGAAATTATACGAAACGTAATTAGAATATTGAAAGCATGGTTGAATTAGATAGAATCGTCAACATTCTCAAGTAAAATTCCACGAATTTCATTCAGTTGATCCGATTATATCGTTAAGGTATAACAACAAAAAAATTTCGCTTGGGAAATGTTTTTCTATCGCGGAATGTCGTTGACATTAGTCAGAGTTCTGTGTATCGAAGCCATTCTGTTTATCGTTGAAGCGTTCCTTGGCCTCGAAAATCCGCAATGCGTCGTAACGACGAAGATGATGAGCAGGGAAGTAGTGGTCACGGCAGAAGGGCTAACCTTCGGCGTAACCTCTAAAACGATTACGAAATCTGCCCACGGAGCATGCTTTCAACGGCGGGACAGTGTTTACGAGCCGCGATACGTGGTGGACAATAAGTGCGCGACAATAAAACGACTTTGGTACCGCTATTGTCGCGTATACGCTCGTGGATAAGCGTGAGCTCGCGTGCGTGTGTTCCTCCACGAGAGAGCGAGATCGAAGAAGGGCTAAGAAGGCCGGAGAGGCTGAAAATCAAAGGTACGTTCACCGTTAATGGAACGAATGGGCCGCGAGAAGTGGGAAGATCGCGAGTACGCTTGGAAACCATCTCCTGATGGTTCTGATTTACAAGGATTTAGATCCGTGCGGTAGATAGGGCTCGTATTTAGACGTGAGACTTCGAGAGGAAGCTTCTATGGGTTTAAGTCTTCTTTTATATCGCTGTCTTGATGTTTATGATCGATATATAGATATTTTTTCATTTTTATTTTGGATAAATAATTTATTTATTTTTTTCAATTATTTTTGATAGAAATAAGTGATTTATTTTTTTTTTTTAGAAGATTTTTATGAAAGATAAGACGTACAATTTTAATTTCTTTTAAAAATTTAAGGTTATATACTTTTTATAATTTGTAGGAGCTTGTATTTTATATTTTTTGTCCATTTTTCGATTTTGAAATGAAATTAATCAATAAAGTGTTCTGTATTAAGTAGAAAATATTACTGAGATTGATTCAACATCTAGAAATAACAAGAAAAGTTTATATTACAAGTTTTGCATTTTATCATTATCACTTTATTTCGTAGAAGATATTTAAAATGGTTATATAATACTTTACATTTCAATGATTATATTGCATAGTTATTATTAGTTGTGATTATTTTTTCAATATTTTTTGTATGGATTTGAAATGTTAAGTAAAGGCCTAATGAATTTAATTTTGGTATTCTTCTCATTTCTTTTTTTCATGCTCTTATTCCTTCGAATTATAGCGATCCAATGAATGATATTTTAATATTCATTTAATATTTTATGAAAATTTGCTACGGTTCATAAATAAGATCAAATAAGATACATTCTTTATTTCACTGTTTTTAGATGTTGAATCATTTTCTGAAATATTTTGTATTTATTACACAGCCTTTATTTCATAGGATTCGATTACTTGTCAGAAAAGATATTGTTTCATTTTCTGTATTTGCAAAGTACTTTGATTATACAAGCTGGTTTTGAATTCCAAAACATCTACCTATAGGATTCAGGAATGTACTTATGCAAGTATACTTTGATATTTGAATGAATCGGATATCGTAAAAGTTGTACTTGAGCCTTGAAAGACAAGGATATGCTACATACCGTGAATATCGTGTACAACCTTCACTTAGATTTTTATATTCGATATTGTAAACGAGAAAGTTATTATAAGCTTTTAATTAAATTATAATATTAAAATTTTAATTATTCCATTTTAATCATTTTAAATTTAATTATTAACTTCTAATTAACTGTGGCTTTTTAGTCACAGTAACAATTTTAGTAGAACTTCTTTTCAATAATTAATGTTGCAATCGATCTTTCATCACGATAACAATATTAATTATTTTTCTAGTTAAATATTGTTGTATTGTTCGAATCGATTTAAGGAAAAGGGAATATTGAAATTTTCTATTATGATTTAATTTTAAAAAACATAGGAATTTGATAGATAAATAATAATAAAGATAATAAACATAAAGAGTCATTCAAAAAATAAGATTTTATTCCTTGGAATTTATTTCAATACGCGAATTTGCATTTTTGAAACCAATAGATTATCGATTTATGTTTTGAAAGCCAAGTTTTTATCTGGAATCTGGCTACCTGTCTTATACATGATTTAAACAGGCGTTAATGAATTACGATGCAACAGTCTATTGATAATTTCATTTGGAAAGATTTAAATCCTAATAACTATCCAATTATTCTTTCTTTTATGGTGCTTTTTTTTTTTTAAATCGATATGCATAATTTATAATCCAGAAAACACGTATTTTTGATTCCCAGAAATTTATCTTGGAGATACATAAGATGAATTTAGATGTGAGCATTGCTTATTACGTATTTCGAATATCATCTTTATATTTTCTACTTAAATAGCTATTAACGATTTATATTTTAGATATTTCGAATCTCTTGTAGTCAAATTTTGATTATGCATATTGAAATAATTTTTTAATTTTTTTTAACTTGAATAATCTCTAATCGCGAAGTTGTATACAGCGTTTACAAATTCTTTATTTTCCATACAATAGTAATTATCGATTTCTCGTGTGATAAATAAATATTCAATATTTCACGATTGAAATTCGATTCGCGTATTTGCGTCGATCAAAAAGTGAAATTTTATTTGCTCTTCAAACTCGGGACTCCTCCAATCGTGTTGAACAACACGAAGCTGTTGATCGTTACGAATATTTCGTCAATGGAAATTTTGTACAAATATCAAACCGGTGGATGAATCGAACTAATTGGGCCGTTCGCTTAATCCACGATCCTCAAACAGAATTCAACACAACCGTGAAAGCAGTCGATTCACTTTTCCTTATCTTGACAGTTGCTCCACTTTGAAGCCTCGAACCACGTTTGAAAACGACAGTCTTCGGTATTTCCATATCCGTCGTCCTTTCTCTCGTCCAATTAAACTACAAAAGCGGCTGTTACTTAAGATGGGATTACTTCGATCTTTTAAAAGAATTTTATTCTTAAATTAAATTAGCTTCATGTTTCGATCGACGACCGAGTATCGATAACTTTTAATTAATATGTAGGTGCGAGTTGCGAGCGAGATTCTCTATATCAGTTCACCTTCAGTTGAAATCATATTTTGAGGCGCCATAACGGATAAATGTAAAAATAAAACTGAATAATTTACATATTATATTATATTATATTTCTTTACACTTATCGAGATTTCATTTTGATAGAAAATGGGGAGATATATAAAAACAAAAAAGATTTATATATATTATCGTGTATTGAATATTGAACAGTAACGATAATATTTAATAAATTGATTCAAAAAGATTACATTTGTTTAAAATACAATATATTTTATGGTAAAATATTTTATGGTACAATTATTGTTTAATATTATTAATAATTAATCGATCAAGTGAAAAGGTAAAATTGAAAAAAATTGGATTAAATTCTTTATATCGAAAAAATAAGAAGAAACGTACATTAAAACATAATGTTATATATATTACATATTATATACAAATTTAAAAATTCGTTAAATAAGTACGATCTCATGCATTTCATGCTTCCTTCGTTCAACTCGTTTTTTTAAAGAAATCAGGGAATACCATACATTTTACCATCGAATATTTCAAACGAGAATAATTCCATTACCTGAATAAGAATTAATTCACTATTGATAAAATGTTTCAATTTCAACCGTTCAATCGTCATAGATATTTCTCGATACCTTAAAAAATAAATTGATACAGGAATCCAATCACGAAAACGAGAGCTGCTACAAACATAACTATCATCCAGATATAAGCAAGCATTAAACCTGCCTAAGAAAAAGGAAATCTAAGTAAATTTATAAAATTACGAACATTGCAATTCATGATGGACTATATATATATATATATAATACGAGATCGAATCTGAGCACATACATTCTTCACGGGGTTGAATGCTGGTGTTGGACATAGTGTTCATTGTTCTTCGTTACCAGGCTCTCTTGTTACGTCGAAACAATATTTTTTTCGATACTTTTTCCACACACTGTACGCATCGTACACACAACGACGATTTTTTTTGTTATATTTCAAAGGGGTTTGGAAATTGGGCGATTTTCGTACCTTTTCCAAATTATATTTTCCACGGAATCGTCGTATCTGGCTAGTTCTTTACGTCTTTTATGTTACGCTGTTACATCTTCGTTCCGTGATAATATAAAATTACGTGAAACATGCCGAAATGTTTATGGAACCGGTGATTAAGGCGACGCGATATCATTCCGGTGATTTACGCGTCGCGATGTTTGCCCTTGTTCAACCAGGGACTCGAATCTCGTTTGGCCTGTGTATCGTGGTTGCGGAGAGATTACTTTCATTTGCTCACTCGTTGCGCAATCGAGCAGGTCTTGATGTACGTATACGGGGTGTCTTTGAATGTAAGGATAATCTTAGCTTGGAATCTGAGGGATAATGTAATTCCTTTCGAAGGAAGGTACGGTAATAATTTTCTTTTTTTTTTTTTTTTTTTTTATAGACAATTATGTTATATTATGTTAAAATTTTGATTTTATTGTAGTATACTTTGCGTACAAATTAAATTTATTTCACGTATGGTATAAAGAAGCGATAATGATTATGATATGGTATTATATAACAGATATTAAATGGATGTAGATATAGGAATACAGAATTAGTTATTATATGTTAGATTAGTTATAATATTAGGTTTATAATAAAATGAAAGAGAAATGAGGAAACGTGTTATGATGATAATCATTATCTTACTTGAAACGAAAAAATGAGGTAATTTTATCAAACGTGTAAATAAATAAACTAGATAATTTACTATCAATATAACGGAGTACACACGACTAAATTCTTTTGTACATAAGAAATCATAAATTCATTAATTTACGTCATACACACTATCAGAAAAATCATTAGGTTTTTAGTTAAAATATTAAGATTTCAACATATTAATAAAAAACTACAAAGTACGGTGTATCATAACGTGTTGGAATGATTAACATACCAATGTAAAATTAAATATTTATTTAATCCGATAATTTCTCACCATACAAATTTCTTTATTGTATAAAACCGTATCGTATCATAAATCGATACTTTTATTTTTTCAATTCCTTAATGCATGCAAATTCTCTATAATTTACGAATACAAATATTTTTATCTAATCTTCCCATGCAAATAAAATTAGGAAGTTTCGATCCATATAATATAGGCGAATCTTTGTTAAATTTATAACTCGAATTCAAAGCAAAATAAGAAGATAACGCGAATACGTACAAGTTGTTCTCGAGTAAACGAGAAAGTAGGACGGATAATAAGAAACCTATAATTTTGCATTATGAAAATCGAGTGAAACACCAACATGCACAACATCGAGGAATATTACAATCGTAAAAATTCTAATCAATAAAAGATTAAATATTAGTACAAGCAAAGTAGAACCTCTTTAGACATAATTATAGACAACATCGAGACCAACGAGGTGGAACGAAAGATCGATATATTTCGTGGAACGTTATCTCCCCGAAGCAACGTTTTACTTTACGCTACTAATGATGATACGAATTTAAAACTAGAAATTTAATTGAACGTGGATCGCGATATAGGCTATGGAACCGCTTGTGGCACACATTTTCCGTCCACATCGCTAAACATAGATTTTCACTCGTGTAAATTTCGTGTAAATAACTTTCCACGTGTTTTCGCGCGCGCTAAAAATACAGAAGTCGATGTTTTATCATTTGACCGGTCGGAAGTATTCTTAAATAGAGTTCCAAGGGGGAAAAAAGATTCTCGCGGTTTATTTACGAAATCTCTCGACACTGAAGAAATTTACTCGGTGTGTTGAGTATACGGTGCGCGTGGTTATAAATGAATGTTATCAACGGAACTAATGAAATCGTTTTAATTGCCTTACGTAATTCCCAGTCAAGGAAATTCCTTTCGAGTAGAAAGTAATTAAAAGCGAGAAGTTAGATGGAATGTGTACCATTATATTTTATATTTCTTTTCGATAATTATTAATATTATTGTATTCGCGACGAACGAAAGACGAACTTCATTTAGAAAATTAAAAAAAAAATTGAAAAGGATTGTATAGTTCAATATTTATTAAAGGAATCGATATGGTTGTAGTTAATGCGTTAAAAAAAAAAGATATCGTAAAATTTAACATCCATAGCATTATATTTTTTATATAATTTTTAAATAACGATTATTTCTAAAAAGAAGAAAAATCTTACACTCTTTCGCTTGTAATTGTTCATACAATATTATCCATATAAGTGAAAGCAGTGTTATCGTATTTATAGTACGATAATAGTAATCTCTTTCAAGGCAAAATGCTTGCAATTTAAGCATATACAAGTTCAAGTTCAACGATTTCCTCTTCCCTGTACAATCGTGCCAGTCACACTTCCGTAATAATTCAACTGTAATCAAGAATTTCATACTCGATAGCTATATTTTCTACCTGTAGTGATAGCAACCATCGCGTATCAATTTTCGAATCCTCATCGAGATAGAAACTCGTCGATGATCCAGCTTGTATCAATTAATTGGTCTCGTTTAACTCGATATCGATATTTCGTGAGAAATTAGCGATGCAACGCGTTTAATTTGGTAATTTTTGCCAAGCAGAGGGAAAGTAACACAAGGCCCGTGGAACACGTGAATTTCTTTGATCGCGGAGGAAATCGCGATATCTATCATCTCGTTCTTCATATACGGTTCGATGAGTTTCTTACCGGGCCAAGGAAACCTGCTCTCGTGTCTCGAAATATATTAGCCATGTTATAGCTTGTCAATGAGAAATACTACGAGTTTAATCTGTGGATGAGACTCTATCGCGTTAGGTAATCCACGATAAGATCTGAATCGTATCTCGATAAATTAGATGTTATGAACGTGAGTGGGTATTCTATTGCATATTAATAGTTGAGAATATTTTTTTAATTTTTGGTTTAAAGAAGAGAGATATATAAATTGATTTTTCAAGATTTTCAAAGATAGTTAGAGCTTTTTAGTGCTTTGTTATTCTTGTAGATAGATTCAGATGATTGAGCGTGTATTTTTTCAGCGTATATTTTTCTATGATATTTTGGTTAATTTGAAATATATTTTTGATGCATCTTTTAGTTTTCCATTATTCGCTTTTCTTTGATTTATTTATTGTAGTTTTCAATTATTTTAATTTTTTTTTTTTCATATTTCTCAAGCTTATTTAGTTTTAATATTCGATTATTATTTAAATTAACTTTTTGAAGGAGTTGCTATGAATTTTAATAGATATATACTTTCTCTCGTTGAATTCTCTCAAACATCCACCGTGTCCCGCTATTCTTTCTTTCTTTTTAAGAACATTCACCCTCGCAAACGCGTATACTGGCGCCACTCAGCCATACTTAAATGTCGTACTTGTGTTAAGTAGTCAAAGTACCCTTGTCCCGGTAATTCGCGATATAACCGAAATGTGACAAATTCTCGAGGAAGAATAGTAGAGAAAATTGAAAAGTTCAAGGCAAAAATATTCTCGTATCATGTACTATTTTTAAAAAGAACAGAATTTAAATGTTCGATGAATCACGATCTTTTTTTTTTTATGTATTTATACTTGTCTGAATTCCACGATATTTATAAATGATTTTTATAGCTACTTTCATAAATTATTTAAAAAACATGGCTAGATACGAAGAATCTATCCATGAAATCGGTAGTTCTTAATTTTTCTATTTGATTAAATTATTCGACATTTTAATCTGAATGATATTATATGGTGATTTGTTTTTAATTTCAATGATTAAATTGCAATGATTTTAATGCACATATAATATCATGATAAGTTAACAATATCTCAAAAATTTAATCAAATAATAAATTTAATTTTAAATAATTTATCGCTACGTAAAAATATTAATCATAATTTAAATATACCTTACCTTGATTGCTTTCTGGTAAAAATATTTTATTATTCTCTTCAGTATTATCTCCTCTCATAAATTTTATTATTCTATTTTACCAAAGACGGATAGAATCATTCTCAAAGCTATGTCTCACATGCATCGTTTAGTAGACCCATTTTCTACGTTCGTACATTTCCACGAAAGAATTTCCACAACCGTTTATAAAAAAAAAAAAAAAAAAAAAGAACCAACTGTAAATATGTAATAAACATCTCGATATATTTATACCGTTTTCTACCGTTACTCGAAGCTGAATTTATATCGAAATTTACGAGAAGTTTGCATTTCAATATTCCCCTCGTCCTTGTCTCCTCGTGTACAACTATACGGAACACGCGACACAAGAAGAAGAGGAAAAAAAAAAAAAAAAGACAAGAAAACGTGGCCTCTTGTATCACACGCGAATAACGCTAATTAGATTCGAACGAGCGTGAAATCTTAATTCCCCGGTTCGCTTTCGAGGAATTTCGTCATGTGCGACCAGTTTGTCACTCTTTTTCCACGGCCCGAATTGCTCTCCATTTGTCAGCTTTCTTGAACGCCGGTCAGTGTTCAAACAACACGGTTTCTCGCGTGTTCGAAACGATTCTTATAAATCAATCGGGATGGAGACGCGGTGAAACGTCGATTAATTAATCCCGATGTGTGTCACTTACGTCGATAACCGATCTCTCCACGCTGTTCACCGCTCGTTTTCGTCCAGTATCGCGAAATTACGACCCTTTGTTCCGCCTTTTCTTTTTTCTCTTTTTTTCAAACGCGCGCCTTGTGCTCGTCCGCAGTTCCCTCGAATATTCGTGACATGGAGGCTGCGTAATCTCGAGCAAGCTGAAAACCAACCAATCCTCGAATAATTTCTTAGAAGAATTTCACAGCATGGTGATAAAATGATTGTAGAAACGATGGACGAAAATTTTTATTATCTAAGAAATTTTTTTATTAATTTTGTATGACAGATAAATACTGATAGGCAGATAAAGAAAAATGAACGAAGAAAGTAAGGAAAGACAAATTTCTGTAAGATACAATAAATTTAGATACAGAGATCGATATTGATAAACTTTTCCATTACGTTTACTCTCGTTTAATGTAGGAGAAGAAAAATGAAGAATGCCACGTATTTCAAGCGGCTCTTAAATTTATTATTCAGGCTTTGATCTCGCGTAATCACTCGATAATAATGACGTGCGTGCAGAAATAAGCGAGCAGCGGGTTAACCGCATATGTCTCCATTTGCGGAGCGTGGCCAGTTTTTGCCCGGTGGTCGATGAACCGCGATCACCCTTCCCCGTAACGCGAATTGCTCGAAACTATTAATACAACGCGCAAACATTAGAGAAACGGGGAAGAAAATGGGAAAGAAACGAAAAAAGAAAATAAAGAAAATAAAAGGTGGAAGGGGAGAGGTAGAATAGGGACGAAGAAGATCGGCACAGATCTTCTACGATACCAAATTTGAATGTTTGAACGCGCTTCATTATATCCTGCGTTAATTGCAATTATAGCGTAATTAAACTATGACTCCCCCTCCTCTCGTTAACAATGCATCCATTGTGTTAATAATTACGCCGTGGAATGCGATTCGTGATCGGTTTTACGTAACGTGTACACGCCGATACCCGACGATCGAATGCTAATCACGGTGTTCCGTGGAACATACGGTAAAGGAAACGAGCGATGTGTAATTCGCCTAAGACACACCTGTAACCAGACACTTAACGCTGTATGCGTGGCGAGTAGTCGCGATCAGCGGTCTCGAGAATTCTCTTTGGTCGAGTTGTGCTTACTTTGCAGCTCGTCTCGGTGGTTCTACGATACGAGAGAGGAAACGCGTTGATATTTTTCCTTTTTTTCTTTTTTTTTTTCGAAGTCGTGAAAATCTTTGCACACGCAATGATATGATATACCTTTCGCCTTTCGTACAGGTGATCGTAAATGTGTATTTTAAATAAATGTGTATTTTAAATTTGATATTTGAAGTTTTTCTATTTTTTTAGGTTCTCTTTCGATAATTTAAATAATCTTCTCTAGTTTTTTCTTTTTTCTTTTGCAATTTATTTACCTCAAAGGATCAAAATGTATGATTATAATCATGCGTCGATACATTAAACTATTAGAATTTCCCTGTTAGGAATTATGCATATCCATAAATATTTACCAGAAGGAATATCAAAAGATTTATCGATGGGGCACCTGCCAACAACCCTTCCTCGTGTCTATTTAAAGTCCCAACTAAATATCGAGCGCACTCGAGACTCACAGTGGACTCAATTGCAACGCAAACTCACTTGACAATTCAGAATATTTATCGAAAAACATACCGTTCCGATGAAGTTAGTCAGCTCCTTTCGAAGCGTTCAAGAATGTACTTCACTTTCACACTTATCCAATCATTCCAATTTTCTTTAATCGATAGTACAATAACAAATCTTGATATCTTGATTCTTTCTTCCAAAGAAACAAGACACTAAGGGAAGGAAATTAAATTAATTTAAACAGAAATCAGTTTCTCTCGATTAGTCTGAAACAAAAAAAAAATAATATTAATAAATGATATGAAATTATAAGATATAGTATATCTTGATGACACTTGATAATCTATACAAGTAGATATTAATCTCTCTAAACGATATAGATATATCTATCAAAAGATCAATATCAATACTTCAATATACTCGCGAATGGAGATAGGAAAAGGTGAAAAACCTCAACGATAGTAAAGCATAAAAAAATATATATATATATATATATATACGCAAGCAGAAAGGTATTCGGTTCCCAATCGTAAAAAAAAAAAAAAAAAATTACCGAGGAGGGTACAATAATGCGAGAGGAATACTCGCAGCATAAATCAAATCGCCATCGGTTGACCTGTGATCCGTTTGGATCTCTTTTGTGCCACGCATTTTCGTCGTTTTGCGCTTTTTCGACGGAGGTCCTTTAAACGGTTCAGGAATTCCTCAAGGTTCCTGGTTGACCGCGGGTTAGACGAGAGAAGAAGAAGGTTCTGTCACCTCGGTATAGGGTGGTGGCGTGGCCTTGCCGTGGCCGCGCAAAATAATCGTATAGCTGACTGCGTGTAGCCGTATACCATAACGCGCTCCTTGTTCGAAAGGAAGGGGGCCCTCCCTCTCTCTTCTACCATTGTCCCGATCGACGGGGCCTGAAAATCGACGATCACGACCGTACCGATCCTTTTTGTCCACTTTTACGACGCTCCAGAATGAATTCCGCTCACCGTGCTGCCTGCCCCGCCGCCACCCCTTTTCTTATTTCTCCTTTTCATACACTGATGAAGTTATTAATGCTGATGCAGGAGGATGGAGGGAGATTCTTTTGCTTTGTTTTCGGGGTATTGGTAGCGTTTATGAGTTTTGGTAAAGTTTTATTCGTTTGAAAGATTTTTGTTGGAAAATTTATTTTGGGATTGTTGAATTTAGAAGGAACGAGGGAAATGCTTGATGTTATTGCATTATATTTTTTTCTTTTCCTATCCCAATGAATTATAATATATATTTTCGATGGAGGAGGAAATAATTATGTGGATTAATAATTTGCAATCAAGTTTCGATAGATCCAAGCAAAAAGTTGAAATTTTCAGATTAGAAATTTAATATTGTTAAAATGGTGATAGAAATTAAGACGCGTAGCATGTTTTTTTGAATCCTAAGATGGAAAAAGATTGCGGCTAAACTCGTTGATTTCTACACACCTGAATGGTATAAGATCTTCTCGCATTTCCATTTGCAAGAAGATACTACGACGTAATATCCGTTCACGGGATCATAGCGGTTGAATGACTGAAAAAAAATTATAAATATTAGTAGATATTTTTTGCGCGAAACGAATTCTAATTTATATTATAATATTGCACTTAATCGCAAATAATTATTTACCCAATTATGTGCAAAATTTTTTTCACGGATAAATATGAAGAATCCCAATAATTAAAATACCCTCAAACTTTCCACATCTTGAACACATCTTTCGTCGCCAGTATCGGCAATATTTTCAGAAGAATTTTCAATCAATTATCTCACATATCACCAAATCGTTAATCACGAAACCTTTAACGCATACATTATTCTCAAATCGCAAGGTAACGCCATAAATGCTTGATAAAGTACCAACCAACCCAGCCCGTCCCAGTAGCTTGCTAAGTAATTAGCCTCATCGTCGTAAACGAGAGGGGGGGGGGGGAGAAATCGGGAAGCGTGTTCGCGCAATAAAAGCAGGCACAACGGTACAACAAGCGCGCCTAGGCCTCGGCGTTATCGCTGCATAACTCCCGCCTAATAATAGTTGCACGGTGGTGGGTATTCGGCCGTGAGAATTGGCAGAATTAATAGATACGTTTCGTTAATTCCTCGTGAGGCAATTCGCGAGTCTGGTAGCTCGTATCGAGGCACAAATCAATGCCTATTCGTGCGTGTACACTCCGGACCCCTATTTAATGGTCCTCCGCGTTCTAACGGAGCCCCCCGCGATCTATCCGTCCCGCTTATGTATCTCCTCTTACGCGACAACTTATCTTTACGCGTGTGACTCGAGATGTAAATTGGCTGTATAGAGGCGACACAAGCTACGCCAATAAATATCTCTATTCCGTTTAGCCGAGCGTCTGCGTCCCTCGTTTCATCCCTCTTTTCACTCCTCGCTTTTCCCGTATATACTCGCAGCTGGCTCGCGTGTATATGTGTGTGTATATGTGTACACGATCGGCATTGTGGCGTAGCTGTGCACGTCCAGCTTTTGAGATATGCGGTGATTCACAGTGGCGCGGATGTACAGTTTCGAGCGAGAAACTAACGCGGGAACTAAACTCGTGGGAGTGTGTTCAATCCTTTATGCGCTATCAAAGAAGGGAAAGATTGTTTTGGAGTGTACAGTTATTAAATGGAAAAAAATTGAAGACATGGTTTTTTTGTCTCTTTTAAGATATTACGAGATTATTATGAGATTTTCCACTTTGTTCTTAGATATTTAATCTTGCGGAGCACTATGTAATTCAACACGATTATTATCCTTCTTTTCTCGATTTGATTGTTATTTTATTAATTTTCCATGTGAAATATGTGTTTAGGGAAGGGTAGTATTTTTTGTTACCAGCACTTTCTCTTTCGTTCGAATCATGATTTCTCGATATTCACTCTCCAACTTTTTAAATAAATAGGCTTATCTTAAAATAGATTTATTTCGAGATGCAGTAACGATATCTGTAGAAATCATAACAATTTGTACGTACGTATATCTTCGTAATTTTCGATACAAGAAGAACAAAAGATTATTTCCACGACTATAACCATCATGTTCATCACTCTCATGTAAATTTCATAACTCGGAACGACAGGACGAACGGACCAGGCGGCGACTCCCTTACCATTATTTATTCCTAAAACGTTTTCCAACTTATCAGTGAAATCAGAAGTCAGTCGGTACGAGTTACTGAATCTTAAACCCCAAAAAACTCTTCCGGAACTGTTCAGCGTCTCTCTTAGGGGACGTGCGTCAGAATAATTTCTTTTTGACTTTTTTTTTTTTTTTTTTGGTATTCACGTTAAGATTTACCGCGTTTTCTTACGGTGCATAGTTAGAAAGTCGACGCATGTTTCCGTTGATGCATCCGTCGACATTTCCGCTCTGCTGTATCCCTTCGCTGATCGTGGATGCGCACCTGTGCAACCGTGCTTCGATCTAGAGTGATCGTTTGTAAACCGTCGAACGAACATTCAGGTTGAAAACGTGTCTTTCACGCCTCGATTTGCATATAATTTCACGCCACGACGATTTCTTATCCCACTCTGTTACTCCCAGTGTTCTACAGTAAATCGTAGTATATATTTTTTTTTAATAAATTCATTTCTTGCTCTTGTGAATAATTTTCATGTATAACACGAGAATGTAAATAGAGATAATCTTTCGCTTATACGTGTGCAAAGAACAAAAATAAAAATATATTTATACATATTTGGGGTATATGGATTATCTATATTCGTGATGTATCTTAATTTCGTATTATAATAAAGGAAGAGAAATTAAATTTATCGCGGTATAGTTATTAGTAGAATTGTTACAGTTTAATTTTCCTTGCCACTGTATATATACGATTTATATTAATAACCAATGATTGAGTTGAAAATATCGTGAAAATGCATATATTTTCAAATATTTATTCGACCCAGAGGAATAACGACAGAAAATTATATATTTCGAAATAAACGCGTTGTTAGTTTTGAAAAATTCCTAATCTTTTTACAATTTTAATAAAAATTACAATACATCGATGATTACCTTATTTTCAATATTTCATCATCTCTTGAAAAAATTCTTCTTGCAACTTTGTGATTGTCATTGTGTGAATATAATATAATATATTTAATAATGAATAAATTTAGCATAATTTTCGATTATATTGGCCTCGAGGGGATGATTTTTTAGCCGAAAATAATTAAAACACAATTCTTCGATCTATAATAATAAAAGAATTTAAGCATTACAAGGATGCAGTGGCTTTTGGTAGATGTTTGGAAAGTACGAAGGAATCAAATAAGTGGTGAAAAAATTTGTATATAAATACGTACAGTAGATGGCTGTTAATGAACCTCTTATAGGTATATAAAATTTATTACCAGAAATGTTCGCTTCCAACCGTGCATGCATGTTGGTTTTATATGCACATGATTGCAAGTTTCGTCTGTTTAGAAGAATGCTTGTTTCTGGCGAAAATAAGAATTATTATTGATCAATAAAACCGCTTGATATTCAAATATTAAACGTAGAAGTGAAAGTAGAAAAAGATATCTTTAATTACTAAGAAGATTTTATGAACTTGTTGAAATCAGGAAATACGTACCATTCTTTGTTAATTAAGAAATGTCGTGATCACACTTTCAAATCTTAGCTTTGGATTAGAATTTAAAAATTTACGTTTTCCGGAAATTCAATTTTTATTTCAATATATTCTTGTTTTATTTGTCATAATAGAAATTACTCGAACTTCTTGTTCGAGTAATAAAAAATCATTAAGTCCATATAGATAGAAAATCACAATTACATACTATTCAAGAAGACTGTATCATCAATTTTCAACAAAAAACCCTTTCTCCATTACTTATCCTTACTCCATTCTAGAAAAAAAAAAGTGGAAATTAACTTATTCGTATTCATGAATTGCAAATCACGTTTACCTCACCGCCTCGTCAAACGTACATAGTGTCACCTAAACGCATGGACAACTCGAGGCTAATTACTCGGTAATTACATGGTACATACGTGGTGTCACGATGAGATTTCACCGTGAGGACACGTCACGAATGAATTTCTGCTCGCGATTCTGCATGCAACTATGCCGAACTTGCAACAACCAGAGGATCGATCCGCGATTCCTTCGATGGATCGATCCGTGCACACGGGACAGTTTATCGTTCGTTGCTCCCGTTCGTAGCTCGTTTCTCTGTAACCGGCTCTCTCCTCGGCTCTTTCCTCCCTTCTTCCCTATCATTCTCCCTATTTTCCTCTCGCCTTTTCCATCTTGCCTTCTGCTCGATCGAGTTTTTCTGTTTTCGGAAAATTAAATAGGAAAAGATAACCGACTCTCGTTCAACAACGAAGTATCGATCGATATTGTGCAAAAGATTATATTGTTGGAAGTGGTGGATAGGATATCCTTAATGGATTTACATAATATGTTATTAGAGAGGAGAATGTATCGACCGTGGGATCTTGGTTCGATGATGGCCGCTATATTTAAGTTGGATTGGTAAGGGGTGCGTGCGTGCAGCTTTTTACGAGCTTAACGCGTGTATTCTTAAGCTGATGGCGAAGTGATTTTTTTATGGAATATTTTTACGAAATTAATTCATTTTCGTAAAATGCTTTTTAAACATTTCTCTTCGGAAGAAAGATTTTTCTCTTCTCTTTTTAAAATTTTCACGCGTGTATCACCGTGTTTTAAAAGTCGATCTACAAACAGAATTATTCTTTGCGTTGTAGAATAGTCAAATTAATTAATTTGCAATGTTTGGTTATGCATTCCCACTTTAAAACTTTAATAGGGCTCGTCCAAACTCGTTCTCGGCTCTTCATAAGTTATATCGCTTCGTGACTTTTCGCCAAAACTTCACGAAGCACTTTATCACGATTAAGGGAAACTAAATATATCTAAGCACTCTCGTACGTCATATTAAAGTCCAGGTGTTAACGATAAATTTTGATCACGAAGTTTTAAAATATCGACTCCGAGAATACAGAATAATGCGATTATTGAATTTTCAAGTTGAACAAGTTGTTGCGTTTTCATGAAATTAATTCTACTTTATGCGTATTACGAAGTTCTAAATTTTGATTTTATGAATTCAAATTTTTCACAGAGGATTACTTTCTTATATTTGAACAATCAAATTCCATTTAGTTGAATTTATAACTAAATCGTTTTAAAATCATAGAATTATCTTGTACTTGGATATGATATTGAGGAATTAATTTTTTAAAAAAGAATGCATATGCTTATGAAACGTTACAACATATATTTCTTTTACAATGACTAAACAAATACCACAAATCTTTCAAGAATGTAACATCGATGTGCAATAATGCATCGATTTCTTGCATTATCTGATCCAGTGTTTCTCAGCATTTTTTAAGACACGACCATTTTTTTAATCAAATAAGCTTCCATTCCTCTTATAATTACATAACAATGCATTTTTAACGCATACATCAAATACAATATTTTAATTAAGAATTGATAACATACACGTAAAATTATATAGAATATCATCGCACGAATCTCTGATATTTTTTATTACAAAATTTTCCATACACGAATGACTGGAACAAAAGAATGAGAATAATAAAATAACAAAAAGAATCGTTACAATGATCCCAAGAAACCGATACTCCTTTCATCCACGATCCGTCCAAGTTGAGAGACACTGATCTAAGCCATTCCGTCAACAGTACGCGCTCCGGTCGATCTCTCTGCCCATCCACCGTATAATACCACATCTCCTCCAATCTAAAATTCCAAACCCTGACACCAAATACCACCGATTTTCTTGCGCCGGGGAATAGCACACAAGCTCGTCGATGGTAAGTTTCGCGTACCACGGTTAAACTTTCATTTCGATCTAACGGAGTTTCTCGTGTCACTGGGACCAGTTGCCGGCCTGGTGGTGGCGGCGGCGGCGGCGGCGGCGGCGGCGATAACCGTCGCCGCTTCGCATCGTGCGCTAATTTTTTTGCCTGAGCGGACTCGAGCGAAGCGTGTGTGTGCAATGGCCGGCCGGCCACTGGTAAACTAGTCGTTCGAACCACGTACGCTATACGACATTCCATCGTGGCATTAAAGTCTAGTCCGACCTGATATTCACGTTGTCGTACCGCCAATAATTTTCGTTCAAGTGGGGAGGGAGAGAGGGGGAGAAGCGTCGATGCACGATATCGGTCGGTCGGATGCGTTACGATCGACACTTATATATATATATATATATAAAAGCCCTCAGGGCTCCGCCTCTCGAAGACCGGAAGCGCGCGTTCCAACCACCGCGCCACTTTTCCTCTCCCAGTTTTTCTGCGCCCAGTTCGCGGTAAAGCTTGGCCAAGGCCTGTCATAAATCCGAGCAACGCCACGAATTCCATTCGATTTCGTCGTAATTGGGACGTTTCCGAGTAGAAGGGAATCGTGGCTCTACGGTATCCGAGCTAATAGCTCGCTCGATCGTAGAATTTTCGATGATCGGGATCGGCTCGAGGGAGTGGTTTATCGGCGTGAGACCGTTGGAAACGAGCCGTTGGGAAGAAGAGGGATTTTTTTTTTTTTTTTTTGCCCTTCTTTTTATCCCTTTGCTCTAAGAGTTTTTAAAAACGGTCATGCCGAGGTTAGGCCCAGGGAAACGTTTTTCTTAAGGGGTTTGTTTCTAAAATGAATTTTGGTGCAGGAATTTATGGGGTAGTTTATGGCACTTATGTTGAAATTGTGAAAGGAAGTGGATACTTGTTGGTGGAGTCTGGATAGGATTTTGAGTCTCTTCGAAGCGTTGTGAAATTTTCTTGGTATTTGTTTGTTACAAATGAGAGATTTGCTCAAGTATATCAATATTTAAAAATAGTTAATAAAAAGTTAATAAAAAATTTCGATACAAATATCGAAAAAAGATATTATACAAATCAAATTTATTCGCTGAATATACGTCTTCACTCAACCACGTAAGAAATTGATATGAATTATAAAATGGTATTATACGAATGTTATATACACGAAACGTAAATATTATCATTCATATTCGAAGTAAGAAAACATTCAATATAAATATTGACAGACGCGTTACAATCGCGTAAGCTGTGATTTCAGTTTATAAATATTAATACAATAACACTTTATTTCCATTAATCGAAACGTCTCTAACAAAACGTTATTTTTCTCTTTTAATCCAAAATTACGTTAAAATTCTTCGAACGAAATCGATACTTTATCGATTTGGTTATCAAATTTATCGCTCACTCGTTTTATTCTACTACTATTTTATATCTTACTCTTCGTCTACGAAGTCGTTAGTCAAGGATTAGGAGCAAAGTTTGTATATAAAAGCCCTTTCTCTTCGTCTCTGGAATCACGATATTCGATTCGATCGTTAAGCTACCGGATGCTACTCGTCCCTTGGATTCTTCGGTTGGTACTCGTCTTCCACGTTAATTTCTGGTCGTGTGGCAGTTGCTTTACGAGTTGTCCGGCTAGTTGAGAAGCAACTTGTTCGAGTACACTTATAGTCTCGCTCATGTCCACTCTAAAAGTGATTCTTTGATACACCGGCTAGGCAAATCGCTAGATTATCGAGGAATTTTTTTTTACAATTTCTCTGATCGTTATACGTGGATATTCGACGATATTCATTTTTCTGAGATTAATCAGTTTAGTTAAAGTGTTATAAACGAAATGTTTTTTCCTGCTTTAGAGCAACCTGTCTCGATTTTATTTATTTTTTAGTAACGTCCAAGAATATTACGAATAATATTAAGATATTTTATCTAGTATTTTTATTTATTTATTTATTTTTTTCAAGATAGATTGTAATATTTAAAGTTTCATATCAAGATACGCGATGCTCAGATATTTTGAAATGCTAAGTTAATTCCAAGCAATTCCAGCAACAATTTTGATATATATCGATAATTTGTAACAAATTTTTATAAAAAAAAATTCAATGTAGAACATCCAAATTATATTTCAAAATAATTGAAAATCAATAATTCTGAAGCGAATAAGCAAAACATGCAAATCTTAAATGATCTTTTGCCTCACAAAATCGTCATCAATGGAATCACCTCGCCCTCCAACAATATAGAACATTACCCTCGAGCACCAGCGAGCATTTACCCATCAATTAAATACCACCTTAAACACATACCCACGATATTCCAGCGAATCGACCGCTCTCATCGAATTTTATCGAAGATGAAAGCGCTCGTTGCCCTCGAACCAAGTTGCGTATACGTATGCAACTCCTCTTCTCGAGGCCTGCGTTATTTTCACTGGTAAAAATTGAAAAAGCCTCCCCTCTGTAGGCGTGTCGGAGATTGGCAAACATGTTTTGCCAGGGACGGGTGTACCGGCGAGAAACCGAAAAATCCATTGCATTCGAGCGCCGCCCACCTCTAATTGCTATCGGTGAATCGCGGCCGAGGTCTCTTCTCGTAAATAAAAAGAAAAAAAAAGAAGAAAGAAGAAAAGAAAAAGACCAAACAAAAATCAAAAAAAAAAAGAAGGAAAGAAAAGGGAGAAAACCATCAAGCAAGCAACCACTCAATGGAATCTGGAGTATCCTCGATTTTACTTCTTACATTATAATTTAAACGTAAGCATACGTAACGACTCCTTCCTTCGTCCCTCCCCTCTTCTCCTGTTTGCAAAACAGATCTCGATTATCGATACGAAATGGAGAATACGCAAGCGGTTTTATAATCGAAGGGTAGTAGCGGAGAGAGGCGATTCAATTCGATATCTGGACGACTCCGGGCATTAACGCGCTATTAAGACGCATAGAACGGCTTTGGGGATCTGTTGGCAGACTGGACAGATACGGAAGAGACAAGACGCACACGGTGGTGGAACGGGTGAGGAGGGAGAGAGGGGAGAGTTGTCGATCGAGACCGATTGGTTCGACCGATAATACTACTGGTAACTGGTCGATAAAGACACAGAAATGTCGCCGTGCATGCGATAAAATAAAGTCGTGGAATCTCGACGGAATTAAAAAAGAATCGGAGCCGTGACAACGGGCGCGCGAGTCCAGATCAAAAACCGGAAAGAGATAAATTCGAGCAGAGAGAAAATACGAACAGATGGAGAATTAGCGTTGGTTATCGATGAGGCGACAAGTGTAATTTGACAGATATTTTTCTCTCGTCCGTTCGTTTCCCCTCGTTTCGTTCGATTTTCATTCGAGGAAAGATGCTGATAGCAATTAGCTCGAGGTTAGCTCCGTTTGTATCGCATCCGTTTAAAATCGTCGTGGATCGTCGACAATTTTCCGGGGTAAATGACCGGTTTCGTTTTATCGGCGCGTTTCACCTTTTTAATAATCTTTTAATGTAGGACTTTGCAACAAATTATTTGGTTTTACGGGTCGTTTAATCGTATTTTAATATCCGTGCGAGAAATATTATATAAGATATCCTCTCTTGGAAATTACGTGTTAGGAAGTAATTATCTAGAAAGAAAATTAACGTATTCCGAAGCGTGAGTATTATATAGTGATTTTTCTGATCACGATCATGAGAAAATTAATGGTAATGGACATCACGACGCGGAGAGTTTTATCTTTATCGATAAACGAACTTTTAATATTTTACGTAGTGTTATAAAAATATTATAAGAAAGTATATACGATAGAAAGAAAGATAACATTATTACGATTTTACCCAAGATCCTTAATGGCAAAAGTATATTATACTTCTTGCGATATATATCTATTAATGTTGCCACTGAATCTTCATTTACAAATTGCTACGCATATTGAAACCGGGTAACTCGAGTGCAAGGGGTTAAAAACCGCAATTTATTTCCGGGTTGCTCAATTTAAATCTTAATGCTCTTCTTGCCAAAAAAAAAAAAAGAAAAAGAAAAATATTAAAAAAAAGAAATGAATCGAACGATACGAATTAAGCAAGAAACGAAACAAGAACAAGAAAATAAAAGGGTAAAATGATTCGAAAGACAGAAGAGCAGGAAACAAAGTAAGGAACAAAGTAATGGCAAAAACAGAGCGACAAGGAAAAGGAAAGAAAAATTACTTGGGCTACTATAATAGCACAGCGAGAAGCCAGAGGTATGCCTCACAATGTTAAAAATAGTGAGCGAGAAGAATGGGCCAGGTAGAGGAATGAAAGATGAAGAAGCCAACGAAATTAAAATAAGAAGTAAACGGAAACCGAGATCCTGTCTACAAACTTGACCGAAGAGGACTCGGTCCAGTGGAGATCCCTCTGGCCTCGAAGCGTGTCCGAAGCCTATTAAATTCTATCTACCTGGTCCTAAAACAATAACGTTCGAGTTCAGGTGCAACGAGTACTCTCTCGATCCGTGCTCTCTTGTTCGAGCTCTTTCACTCCCATGCCGGCTCGTTTCTCGCTCGTGTCCCGTGGATCACGAGAGAAATCGGTCGTGGACCTTTGATCTTCGCAGCTCGAGTCGTTTCCGATCCAATTATGCATGTCGACCGTAATTATGGGTTTAATTAGATGGCCAGACACACTCGGTGAGAACGTCGAAACCCTCTCGACTTAGGTCGCCTCCATATTCTTTTCGTTCGTATGATTGATTATCTTTGATCTTGAACTTTGTTTCGATCTTGGTGGTCGGTGGATAAATATCGAAATTTATTCTTTCAACAATATTTGTACGATATTATTTTTCTGAAGATAGGATCTTGCAAGTTTGGAAGAATAAAAGAGATAAATTTAACAGGATTTGATTCAGGAATTTAGATTCTTTGTACTCACGATTCTCTCGTTTTAGGATTTAGCAACAAATCATTAGCCATGGTTATTAATATCCAAGCTAATTTTTTAATGATAGATTCTTCTTATTAGAAATTTTTTTAATAGGAAAATTATTCCTAGATAACTTTCAAAAGAGGAACGTTTCGTCGTTCAGAAAAATGTCTAGTCTTTCTTTCTCTCTTTTTTTTTTTTTTTCTCTCCTTTGAAAGCGCAATTAAGAGTCACGCAATTTCCAACGAGAGTGTCACAATACACGACGGAAGAAGGTATCAATTTTATCTTCTCGTAAAGCGAAGAGCTCGATCGAGGCGAATTTACATTCTGTATGCCGCACTTCCGCAACAGGATCGTGGCGGGGTCTTGTGCATCCCCGGGGGTATTTCCGGTCCGCGTAGTACGCACATCGAAGGTTTTTCATGCGGGCGGACAGTCGATGCCAGAGGGTATTCGAGTCATCGTTTCTCGTCCAAGCGGAAAGAAGCGGATACAGGGAGTGAAGAGGAAGGTGGGCTCTCCACGGTATGGACCACAGGATGCCAGCGTCGTTGCTTCTGGCATATCCTCCATCTTTCAATTCTTTTAAATTATGAATTGATTCCTCATCGCGATCGATACCCACGAGAATATTAATAGATCGACGACAACGCGAATTAAAGGCGAATTAAACGTTTCTCAAGGTTTTCTCTGACGATGTTTGAATGGAAAACTAAGTGGACGAGGAAAGATGAATATAAGATGAAGAATATCCGAGCATGAAATGAATACTTGTGACGTGAATCGGGAGGAATAAAATTTTTGCAGCGGAGATTTATTGGCAGGAAAGGTGTTAAGATTAAACTGAGAAATTTCACGATGAAATATTCGATTTTTTTAAAAGGAGATTGAATTTTGAATTTAGATTTTCGAACGAAACACTAGGAATTTTTTTACTTTAAGAAAAGTAAAAAAATATTTAGAAATTTATCATTTCTACACGTTAAAAAGTTTTATTACAAAAGATCATATATTTAACTTAAAAAGAAAAATTTACTTCTTGTTACTTTCCTATTACATTCATCCCTCTCATTTTCCTTTCACTTCATATTTTATACATTATGATTAAATCTGTGAAAAATCAGAATAATTTCCCCATACAGATCGTACCTCGTTTTCTCTTTTACGAATAAAATTTCCGAAATTCTTCAATTCGAAATTATTGAAATTACAACGTATCCAGAATGGCCAATAATCGCTACTCGTTCTTCAATCACCAAACATAACCGGCCGTGACGTATCGATATCTGAAACGCAGCGATCTGTTCGGTCGAACCATCATTCGGGAAGACAAGCAACTTGTCAGAGGGCGTGTTATCGAGCGTTAAAAGCGGGTACGGGTATTTGCAGTGATACAAATCACTTTCCAAACCTTTCATTACATCCGCTTTACACGAGCGGCCGCCGTCTCGATGGCCGCGCTCCGATCCAACGTTATTAACACCGGGACATCGATACCAAATATTCGCTATCGCCTCCATGGTGTACGTCTAGCTGTGCGTAGGACGTGGAACAAGCATGTTCTCATTCTTGCATCCGTTTCGAGGCTGCGAGTACGATTGCGCGTAGCCATAGGTCGTTCAGCCTAGAGCCTCTTCCATCGATAACGCCAATCCGGCCGAGAGGATGTTTTATTCAAGGGAAATTGATCTTCCATGGTCTATATTATGCGTTCGTATGCTGCATCTACAGGGTGTACGGAAAAGAAAAAAAAATGGGTGGAAAATTTGTAAAAAGAGATGATTTCGGAAAAAAGTTGGGAGAGGAAGAGGGGCGCAGAAATGTCAGTTGAGATTTAATTTCTTAAATCGGGAGCAATGTTGCTTCACGCTGGATGAAGAGATATGGAAATAGAGTGATTGAGAATTTAAATGAATTGTTGTAGAAAGGTTGTAATTTAAGAAAAATCTCATTTCAACATTTTCGTATCTTATTATTTTCCGTTTTTGGAATCGTTTAAACTTTCTCGTATCTATTTCGAACACCCTGTATACATTTATAGCGCTCGAACCAAGTACAGACGTAACGACGATTAACTGGTATATGTTTTGTCGCGTGTTTCGTGCGACACCATGGAGGATGTCTCGAGGAGTTAACTAGGAAGTGGTGTAACACGCGAGCCCTATTCTTGAGATGACACGTGACGATTTATAGGGAAAAATCATTCACATCGAGGTTCATCGACGTTTTGACCCAGGTAAGCGGTGGTGTGGGTCGCTTCTTGTGTCTGCCTCGAGTATGGAAATCGATATTCCACGCTGGCTTTCGTGTTATTTGCATAGATACTTGAACTTGAGTAGTGAAAGTGGAAAATTGCTACTTGATGTATTGGATTGGAAATTGATAAAATTAACAATTGATAAAATTAAAATTTTTATTATTTATTATATTCAACATCGAATCGAAATACTTATAATTATGGAAACTATAAAGTGCAATTGTCATTTTCATTTATAGATTTATTGATAGTTTAAGAATTGTGAGTAAAGAATTTGGAAAAGAGGAGAAAGAATTTGAGATAATTATAATTTCTATCTAAATCTAAATTAATAATTCTAAATTCTAAATAATTTATAAAGGTAATTTCACAAACAACAATATTCATTATGACTTCACATGTCTCATTTCCTTTTAATTCAGAAATTCATTGCATCCAATCGTTCTTTGTCAATAATTCATCGAGAATTTAGAAATTATATAATATTTAATATCCTCCCAATTAAGGATTTCAGAAAACTCGATGTAGCAAATGTTTTTTCCCCAAATATCCACTGCCTATTCACTCGATTTATAAAAACTTCACAAAGAACAGTTTGATCCAGAATTTCGAAAAGATCGGGCGATGTAACGATGAATCGATCACGATGATCTCTTCTCGGTTGATCGCCACTGCGCGCATGCAACCATGTGCACAGAAGAGTGTTCGGTCATCGGACCGTTTTATTCAGTTATATCACAGGTGTTATCTTACGTTGTTCTCGTGGAGGAAGGTGAAGGTATCGGATGTTACACGGCATAAGGACAACGTTAGGACCGAATTACACGGGAAACGTTTGCTTCTTTTGGTTCCATTCTCGCGCTGCTCTTTTTTCCCCTCGCCATCTTTCCTTTTTCCTTGCCCTTCTCGAAACGAAAGGACTGTTTAGATTAGGTTCCGGGTTTTCAAACGTATGTTCTAGGACCCTTGGCTTTAGGGGAACTTTCACTCGAGGAAAGAGAGTCGACGATAATTATGATATCGTGTTCAGTCTGGTTGAAGGAAATTGGAGATCAGTCTGCTCTATCGTTTCTTTTTCTAATATTAATTCTTATTCTAATATTGGATTAATTTTTATGTTTCAGATGAGTCAAGCATCCTAAGGATTTGTGCATGGGGATTCCATAGTACGTAGAAATTCTTATATAAGGTAATTTACGTTTAATAATTAAAGATAAGGAAGATGGGGAAAGGATTATGGGAATGGGATATTCTGCATAATATCGGATATAATATTATCAATGATATTTTAACGGCATTATAATAGCTTTAAAATACACATTTTCTGATGTTGCTTTCATACGTAAGAATCAATTACAAAATGCATCGATCAAATTAATAGTCTGTCCATCGAAGTGGAATCTAAAATTCCATAATCACTTTAAGAATCCTCGATTCATCGTTGCCAGGTTATTATATTCGTATTATGTATCAATAAGATCGTCTTATTAATATTTCCTTCCGCGTTGTTAATACCGCGAATTGCATATGCAATTTCGTGGCGCATCAATATCAATCGGTTAAAGCATTATCATTATCCAATAATAATTTCGCGTCGAAGGGACAACCTTCTCTCGAAAGGTATATTAATATCACGTTATTCCACGCATTGTCGTTACAACGATACGAAACATCGGCTATCATCGCGATACAAATGTTGCTGTGCTGAGTCACTAGTGGATATTAATTAGTATCATTATCGTCCATTTTCATTCGTAAACTACGGATAAACGTGTGTTGATCAAATCTCTTACTAATATATATATAATTAAAATTTGATTTCTCACTTGATTACATTATAGAAAATAAAAAATATCGTGCAATTAATTTTTCATTACAATTAAACAAAAATAGAAAATAAATGATTAGGAATCCGGACAAAAGATTTCACAAAATTAGATTTAAATTTTCCTTGGCCACCCTCTTCTTCTTCTTCCGGTTTCGCACAAAATTCCAACTACCCCCTTTTAGAAAAAATATACATTTCTCGCAAGATGTAAAAAATTTTTTCTTCAACTTATTTTCCCAACTTATTTACTCGAAACGCTTCACTCGTTTCACCCGTAATAATAATCCGAGTCAATTATCACGTTCCATATAATATCGAACAGACGTCACATTACTCATGACCAGAAGCAGTAAGATCGCTATACCGCTCACAATCGTACGAACAGCTATTTAGGATCGGTCGATACCGTTAAACACAATGTGTTACAACGATAAACCGCCGGATCTGTTGGTGTATTACTCCTCATGCATATTCCTATCCCGATGGTATCTCTCGCTCTCTTCCTTCCTCGTAAAGGGGCGCGTAAGTTTATAATAGATATTAAGGGGAACAGTTATGCAGTCGGGGAGAAAAAGCGTTGTTGATCTCCTGTTACGACCGTGATTCTCTTTCTCCTTGCTCTACGACCTCGCTACTCGAGAGAGAGAAAGAGAGAGAGAGAGAGAGAGAGAGAGAGAGAGAGAGAGAGAGAGAGAAAGAAGGAAAGGGAGAGAAAGAAAATGGAGAGAGTGGTGGTAGTAGTAGTGGATTGTAATTTTCGAAACGATTAAAGCCCCGTGGCCTCGGCGCGGATCTAAATAAGGCGGAGAAAGGGGGAGAAATGGAGGATGTTAGATAGCGTTAACGATCGAACGGCGATAAATTGTCCGGTCTGGTGTTGGACAAATTTAGAAAAGCGTATGGGTCTCGATAGGGAAATTGCAGGCTACTGCTGCTGCATTGACTGATAAGAGAGAAGAGCGAGGAATCGTGTTCAGCGCGGGATCCATATTTTGGAATAGTTAATTATCGAAGCTGTGATATTCGTGTAGTTCGATATCGGTCACCGTCTTTTGCGTAGAAATTTGAATCGGTTGAAATTGAACGAACAGTGTACAATGCGACATCTGTGAGATCAATTTTGTATTTGAGAGAGAGAGAGAAAGAGAGAGAGAGAGTCGAAATACCTAAGTTTAAAATAAACTTATATCATTAATAAAGCTAGTACTATAATTTTCAGATCGGTTTCACTGTTATTACGATCTTGGTTTGATCACGATATTTATCCCACACATTTTTATCACGTTTAATTGCCACAGTTGCTTTTGATTTCATTACAAATTGCAACTTTGGATTCGTGCGAAGCTTATAATCAACATATTTGTTCCAATTCAAACAGAAGTGAACAAATTCAAGGATAAATTTACGAAGAAACGAATGCTCGAATAAATCGAACGTGTCCACATCGTCTTCCACGCAATTTTAAAATTCGAAACTTTCATCCTCGACACGATTAATCGAGAAATAAAAATTTTCCGAAACGATCATCCCTCCATCTCCCTCCTCCTCCCCATCCACGTCCACGAACGAGATATTAATCCACGATTTCCTAGCAATCATCCCATCGCATCAGAAATAATCGTTCGTGATGTCATTCGACGGATTGGTGGAATGAATGGCCGCTTCAGAGAATCTCGTGGCGTATAATACGTGTGTACACTTACGTCGTCGTAACACGCGTGACACAATGCAAACAGGAGGAGGTTATCCTCCGACGTTATATGCAAAGCTCGCGAGCATGGGAAGCATGAGAATGGCGCGACCTTCTTCAATTCCAATCCCTCCTCGAATCCTCGAACGTTATCACCTGCTCGAACGTCTCCCTTTTTTTCTTTCTTTCTCTCGAGTGTAAAATATCTTTTTTACTCGGCGCACGATTAAATAAATCTCCTCGCATCCGTGGAAGAAGATCATAGAAACTGAGCACGGAGTCTCATCTTGAGCGTCGGCCAGCCAGGGAAACAAGCATTATCTTGGCGAGCGTAGCACCGCCACCGATCACGTCGCCATTATTTCGTTGTGTTCGAGCCCACGAAATTCCTCGAACGGCGGGGTGGAGATCAGAATGCAACATCCATGGCGCTCGCCATGGATCGAACGTAGTCGGATTCACGATGGAAAGTTGGACTACGTTGTTTACACCTCCCCTCCCTCCCCTCCTCTCGTTATCGTCGTCGTCTGCCAAGAAACCTTTCTCTCTTCTCCCTTCCCCCCTTTACATCCCTTCTTACATCTCCCCGAATACCCCGGCGTAACAGTGTACACCTCTCCCCCCCTCTCTTCACCATCGCTTTTTCTCACCTTGAACTTCCTCTT
Source organism: Apis laboriosa (assembly GCF_014066325.1). Taxonomy (NCBI): domain Eukaryota; kingdom Metazoa; phylum Arthropoda; class Insecta; order Hymenoptera; family Apidae; genus Apis; species Apis laboriosa. The sequence goes on from NW_025221207.1 coordinate 5,416,798, forward strand.
GCTCTCTCGATTCGACTCACGGCCGTTCCACGGTCTCTATTTGGCCTCTCTCTTCCCCCTCCTCTCCCCCTCCCCCTGCCCACCCCCGTCTTATTCGGATTCGCGTGGCGCGCGCGAAGAAATGATCGTATAAGGCAGAGAGAAACCGGCCCTAGATGGTTTGAAAGACCGGTGGATGGCTGAGCTTCCTCCCCTCCGGCCGGTCAGAGCCACCGTGTGGACGACGCTAGGCAAAAAACTAGGATAGGCCTAGATGGCCGGGTTCCCCGGGAGACAGGCTAGCAGGATGGCTCCTCTAGAGGGAGAAAAATAATCGTTGAACGCGCGCGCCTTCTGCCTCTTCGTACGCGCGTGTACGTAAGTGCGTGCGAAGAAGAAGGAGGAGGAGGAGGAGGAGGAAGGGAAGAGAGGAGCTGTTGGATTGATCGTATGGAGCGGAGTGCGAAGGAGAAAAGAGGTTGCGCGATCTGGATGGAATTGAGCGAGAGAGAGAGAGAGGAAGGCGAAGAAGGAGGAGGAAGGAGGATACGGGTGCTGGAATATAAGTGTGTATGTGTGTATATGTATATATATATATATTCAGCACTAGGCGGCCGGACAGTGCAGTGAACTTGGCAAGAAATCCAAGGTTGCATGGCTTAATGATCTAGTTTCTTCGGCAGCGATATGATTCACCATTATGCATCCGCTCATCCGACTCTTTTCCGCACCAACTCGCGCCGCGAATCCGAGTTCGAGAGCTTCTTGAAAGACGTTGGATCTCGTTGGAAAGAGGATTTGGAGGATTCGAAGTTTTTACTTATTCTGTTCTATTCATTCATGTGGGAATAGGTAGATTTGTTTTGAGAAATAGGAAGTTCTGTTTCGCTCGTCTGTTTGCAGTCCGCTCGGTTATCTTAAAATATCGCCCATCTTTTATATTTTGCCATATTCCAATTTTAATGTTTATAACATATACAAATATCAATAGAAATTATCGGATGAACAAAGTTTGAGATAAATATAAACAATAGATGGGACTCATTGAAGTCATTCTCTCTTACTTAAAAAATAAATCATATCTCGTTCATTAAAACGCAGAACCTTTTTTTCCTCGCCTAATGGATATCTTGTTTACTCGTACGTCCGCGAAGAGATCGATGCGTTTCGAATCTACGTATCCGTCTCATCAATCTCCGCCCTTAGAAAAAGTTTCGCATTTGTCATCTGATAAAAGTAATCGCGTCCATCTTTCGCCAACTGCATTCCCCTTCGATCGAACTTGAATCGAACTTGAATCGAACTTGAAAAGGGGAGAATGTTACTTCGTGAGAGGTGCCATTAAATCGAGCCGACGGGAGGATTTCCCTGTAATCTTGGAAACCGTGCGTGCCCTCATTAATTAAATTACCCGATACGCGTAATTAGCAAAAGAAAAAAAAAAAGAAGAAAAAAGAAGGAGAAAAGAATCTGGGTAAGAACGTCGATTCGTTCCTCTTCGTCGTCGATCCAAGGTCGCGCCATTTAATGATCCAATTTCTTTGCCCGAGATACGATTCATCATTGTGCATTCATCCGACTTGGGCCCATTCGATTTGTGCCGAAACATTTTTCGAAAGAAGATTCTTCAAAGGGATGAGATCGATTTTAAAAATGTCCCAGAGGAGAACATTATTCTTTTTCAAGAAGAAAATCTTAGAAAATTCTGGAGAAATATTCATCCAGAGTTTAGAATAAATTTGAGAATAATAAGTTTTCAAAAACGATCATTCTCTCATTTTGTGAAAAATACTTTCGAGTAGAATTGTTAAAATTTTTATATCTATTGATATAAAAATAGATTGGATGATATATTCAGATTTGAACATTGTATTTAAATTGTAATATTGTTCTTTCATATTTACTTATTTATATTAATGGACTGCAAAGGATTAAAGTGAAGGGAAATTTTTGTTCGAGTATAATTACGACGTGACTAACATCCTTGACAAATAAAATTTTCCAATTCTTTTTCCTTTTATTATAATTGTATTACATCAATATTATATCGTTGTATAGACACCGTTATCGCATTTGACATTGCTTGCATTGCCAGACAGTCTGGCTCCTAATTTTATACATAGCACACGGCATCTTTTAGCAGGTCGCTATCGCTTCGTCTCTCGCTCGTTGCGAGTTTAAATTCGAGATCAAAGACTCATCAAAGTGTATCCAAAGTGTTGATCCGTTACGATGCGTGGATCAACAGTAGCCTGTTTCTGGTTAATGATAAAAATATCGTAATAACAAGTTCCTCGAAGCTAGGAATCTTAACTACAAGATTTTAAGGATTCAGAAAGAAATCGATATAAGGATGGAACGGGATAAAATTGTGTGCGGACACGTTGATTTATCACAGGTGGATAAACATGGAAAAAGGGACGAAAAAAAAAAAAAGGAAGGAAAACGTTGGTGTTATTAGCGCAACGTGGCTATTAAAGATAGGGTTTTATTTATTCTCAATAATAAATCCAACGATTGGTGGAAGGGGGAGGCATAAATCAGGTCGCATAGCAATCATCTGGTGTTTATCCCTCCCCTCCCTTTTTTTTTTTTTTCTATTACCACGATCATTAGCTTGGTCCGTGGTACGCGAACTACGAGTAATTATTCCAAAGCCTAACCGGAATGCAACCGTGATTGCTGCTAACGGTTTGCACTTGTAATTGCCGCCGTCAATGGATAAAGCGTATTCCTTATTTTTGAATTAAGTTCGAGGATGAAGAGGATCGTTCGATCCTTAAAAGAAGAATCGTCTCGATTGCGAAAAGAGAATTCTACGGGATATATACGGGTATAAGAAATATTTATTGAATAGCGGCGATGAAAAGATTGTACGAGCACGAACATTTGCATAATTGCCGATATCTTATTAATATTAATGTGGTTTATATACGTAGGAGGAAATAGTTGCGTTAAAAGAGTTGTCGAATAATTGTAATAATGAAGATACGATAGATGCGAGCCAATAATAGATAATTAATAGATAATTTATTATCACGTCAAAATGGTGTTAATAGATAAACGAGATTAAGAATGATCGTGTTTCGTGTTAAAACAAATCAATCGTCGATACTTCATATTGATTCAATAAATTTTTGTTCGATTTATTTTAAACATTTTTTTAAAATGTATATCTATCAAGTTTGATTTATAACATACACCAGAGATATTTCCAGTAACTTGTTTTTCACCAAATTGTATTTTCACTATTATTTAATTGTTAGCCAGTGGATACATATGTTCATCAAGAGAATTTCACCCGATCACTTTCTCCGTTTGTTTCGGTAACTGAATCAATTTACTTTCATCAATGTTTAACTTTCATTGAAGAAGATGCGAAGATGCTATAAATTTCTTTTTCAATATTTTAACGACATTCGTTTTTTCATTATATCTTTACCTCTTTCATTCCTTTTTACCAAAGATTTCAAATGTAAAAATTCCATCGACAAAATTTCAGTGAAATTATAGAATCTATGTAAATTCAAAAGAAATTCCCCATTGGTCGGATGGAAATCCATTAGAATACAATACATCGTAAAATTTAATTTTCCATTACATCCTCTCTATCGTATTCCTCATCGAATAATTTCTATTTATTCGCGTTCACCGATAAAAATCCATCCCTTTCACGTTCTCGTCTCGTTATCGTCGCGCGAAATTCTTCTTGAACCGCTTCTTCCACGGAAGCAACAATCTTTTCGCAAACCTCGTTCAACGTTCTCGGTTCATATATCTCGTCCCCCCGTCATCTTGCTCGAAACATCAGAAAAAGAGAATCCGTTAGCGGCAGGCCAAGTCTTAGGGTGTCACTGGACCACTGGTTAAACTTTTTCCCCCTTGCATCTCGTGTCTTCATTTTGTTCTCGTTACTCGAGTGTTCACGGATCCACGCATCGGGTTGAGAAACCCGAGCGGATTTTCTGGTGGGTCTAGACTTTGTGTCCAAGTAACACGATCGTCGATCGCCACGTTGCTTTCTTCATCGAGTTACCCGTGTTTCTTCGTTCCTGGAGGCCCCCGAAAATGGGCCCTGCGGGGCCCTCGTTATTCCCGTAATAACGGAAACTTTTTTCCCATCGGTCCCAGCGGCCATTAGACCGCTTTTTTCGCGTTTTCGTGGAACGTGGAAGTGTGCCACATTGTGCACGTTGAAATTTCTCGTCAACGACGAGAATTTTTATCCCTGCACGAGCATCGTCTCCAATTTTTGCCAAGCGTTATGTAATTTGCGTAATTCCCGTTTGGAAATTCGATATAACGATTAATTTATAATTTCGTTAAAATGTAAGGAATGATAATTATTGATTATTTTCTCATCGATTTTTCTCTTTATCTTGATATTTAGCTTAACGAAAAAAGGCTTGGAATATTTTAATTAATAATTCTTCTCAGACATCTCCGTTGCACGTTCGGTTGGATAAAAATTTTTTAAAACGGTGATAGATAAGCGAAAACGTGATTCATCGGTCGTATGGATGTAGGCACGAAATACTGTGGGGGAGGGCAAGGCTGCCTGGAGGACACACGTGCAGGAAGTGGCACACCCTTCGGAATGCAGTCGAACATTGTGAACGGCTGCAAGGTACGAAACAAAAGAAATGCATTCTAATAGGTTGCATACGCACGTCGCGGCCCTTCGTGCCTCGACTGCCACCATATTCACGTGATATTTTCTTGGACGAACTTTCGATCGAACAACTATCGATTCAGAACGCGTTACACGGCCATGTCGTTGAACTGTAAATCTGTCGTTAAGTAATCGAAATAACTTTAGATTTCTTTTTTTTTTTTTTTTTTTGCCTGAAATCTCTGGTATCTGGTTTTGATAAATAGATAATTGACTCGCGGGTTATAAAAACGGATTATTATAATAATATCGAAACAGAATCTTTGAAATATGATTTCATTTCACCTCTTCCATTCTTCCAATTCGAACAAACTTCTTCAATCATACGACAAATCCCTTCATCCTTTCGTCGAACCGTTGACGATCTCCTCCTCGTCGCAACATCGAATGATCCAACGAATCGAAACTAGCGTTATGATTGATAAATTGAATGATAAACCGGCGGCCACGATTGGCCTTCTCGTCGGCGCGGTATCTGTCGGCCGATCGTTGGACAAAAGGGAGAAAGGGAAGGAACGAGGCGGAGTGGCGGGGCGGGGAGAAGAAAAAGTCCGCGGCAAGGCTGCTTGGAGGACACGCGCGGACAGGAAACGGGTCGAAGGAATGCAATTCGACGGTATGCAAACGAAATTCATTCTGAAGCTTTGCGCCGCGCGTGTACCCCCTTTTCGAACGCTTTGTCTGCGTGACCTAACGCGAGATGACCGCGAGTCGGGTGGAAGAGGAAAGAGAGGAGGAGAGGCGGGGGAGAGGAGCTGAAGAAGTTGAAGAGAGAGAGAGAGAGAGAGAGAGAGAGAGAGAGAGAGAGAGAGAGAGAGGAGGAGGAGAAAGAAACGAAGAGAAGACCCCACGGAGACGTGATGCGCCTCTTGATGCGAATTCTAAGCCTCCAGGCTGACGGCCTCTGGGGCCCCGAGGGCTTCTGAAACCTATGAGAGCTGCCATCTTTTCCTTTAAGCGTCGAGCTTAAGCCTTCGACACCGCGCATCTAGTCTTCGATTCCCCTCCCTCTCTCTCTTTTTCTTTTGATACAACCAAAGTGGAATGAATCTGCTCTTTCCCTCCATGGGATGAAAGACACTCTCTCTTCAGCTCGTCGTGACTTTAATGCGCGTTAATTGATGCCTGCCGCGTTCGATTAAAATTTTTCAAATACGTAATATGTTCGTTGGGGAGAAAAATCGCTCGAGTTATTTTCAGTTAGACAGGGGATGGATTATTCAAGCAAGGATTTCCTTAATAATTTGAAGTGGTGGGATATGTTTTCGTTGGAAGGCGAGAATGGAATATAAATTTCATCTGAAATTTCCTCCGAGTTGATGATTTTGCCGCTTATATCTCTCTTCTCTTGGATTGATACCCGTGTATATCCCGTAGATATCCCGTTATTCGCCGTGACAGTATTGGATTACGTAAGGTTAATCTAGAACTAGCGTGGGTGTATAATTTCATATTGTAGTCCAGCGTAAGACGAGAACATGGAGAAATTGATCGGAAACAAGTTAAGTTTCCGTAACACCGGTCAAAATTTTTCGAAGCGGAGGAAACTTTCCAATCGTTCTTTCTTCTTCTTCTTTTTCTTCTTCTTCTTCTTCTTCTGAAACGAATCTCGAAGAATTCCTCGTTCGATATTTTACTACGACCAATCCGACACGGCAAAGCGTAATCGAACTTCCTCAAAACGAATCAGACGAATGCAAGAAAAAGAAAAAAAGGCGTAAATCTCGAATCTCGAAAAACTCTGCATCTCAGCTTTTTACACGGACGCCACATATATCTTGCGATTGGTTGGAAAGAAGGAAACGGAGAGATAGAAATAAAATTTTTTTACGAATTTTTCCTTTTTCCTTCCGCGACACGGCTGATTTCACGGCAATAACTATCGAACCACGTTGAAACGACGACGCTTTACTCCAAGTTTGCGGAATAATTTCTGCATCGAGCAGAAACGCAGAATCAGGTGAATCGAGGTAGACCAAGGTGGAATCCTTTGTGCAGTGCGAAAGGCGCTGCATCATCCATTTGGATGGACGATGCGGGGCTGTTCGCCGAGAAAAACTAGGAAAGACAGATGCGTAGATGGACTTTTATTGCAAGCCTCGCCATAATGGAACGAGACGTTCCTCTTCCCTTTGCGCATTTACCACGCATCCGAACGAATTTCACTTGGTTCTTGCCGATCTTAGAAACAGCGTTTCACGGGGCGAAACAATCATTTCTATCAATTTTTTTTTTTCTCTCTCTCTCTCTCTCTCCTTGTTTTATCAGCCTCGTTTCTCGCGAATCTGAATTTTGTAAAGAAGGAAGCTCCCTTTGTGTATCTTTTGCCACGGAATTTCGTTTCGTCACGTGAACGAGTCGACTCATTGCGTCGAAGCGATCGTGTCGTTTTACATAGTTTCAGATTTTCTGTAAAGGTTTGCGATTTTATGGAATTCGTGAAATTTTGTATGGTAAAATAAGTGTTATGAGTTTAAAGTTTCGAGATGTTACGTAGAATTTGTGTTTATATAGAAGAAGAATGGTATAAATATTTACAAGCGAAATGATAATATTTAGGTTTAGAAGAGAGTATATATACGTAATTTTTTCTTAAAATTTAATTTTATTCACAAGTGTTTCTCGAATGTTTTGCCTTTTGTATTTCAATTTTTCTTTAAAATCTTGATCATAATTATATGCGGAAGATATGCCGGAATTGCATTCTTCACTGGTTTATGAAGTGGTAATATTCCTTCGAGTGAAATATCTTTTAGTACTCGGGTAATAAGTCTTTAGAAATACAGCTTAAGGAAAGTAATTCCTGCTGCAAAATCATATTGATTGCGTGTAAATTACACTCAAAAAGCGCGAAAGATTTTTATTTCGACTATCATAAATCAGTTACACAGTTTCCATGGCAATTTGTGGAAGATTATATTTCAATTAACTTTCTGATTTTGCCACTGGTAATAATCGAGTACCGAATCGAAATAAAAACTTCTAAACAGGCATGTACAAAGTTTCTTACGTTTTTCAATTACCGATTACTTTGGAAAGAAACTGCTTCTCGATTTGCCATTTTACAATTTTTCTATGGAACACTTTTAATGTTCTTCGTTATTTCTTTCTTAAAACATAATAATATTTAGTTACAGAATATCCTATACAATTTTTTATTTCTTTTTTCCTCTAACAATTATTAATAATCTAAACAATGAAATATATACTATATTCGTATAAAAAATACGAAATATTCAAAGTATACATTAATCTTCGTTTATCTTCATATTCGAAAAAACTTAATTTTCCATAAATTTCCACAGTAATAACTAATTAAAAAAAGAAAATAAAACAAACGAAAGATACTCAATCGTCTCTCAATAAATAACGTCTCTTTAACTCTTTAACTCTTCCCGAAAAAAAAAAAATAAAATAAAATAAAATCTATCTCTTTACTTCCAAATTATTAATTTTTGAATAAGAACAATTTGCCCGCGAAAAAGATGAGGCCGAATACGAACGCGGCAATAAGGATCTCTCAAATCCGGAACGAAGAAGAGTATCCCCGTTGGTGAATGAAAATCCCTCTCGCTATCCGATCTTGCGTTACTATCGCGCCACGTGGGCGTCTTCCTCTCTTCCAATCTCCTCTCTCCTATCTTTAGTAAGTTCCATTTCGTTTCGCGGCCGTTCTCGCGTTTCCACGAACCCGTCCCCGCCGCTTTTTCGCCCCGGCTGAATTTATTCAGCGTCGAACGACGTTTATGATGTTTATCCGTCGGCGGAGGCCGCGCTCGAAACCGTACACGGTGCACCGGGATGGAAGGAAAGTCGTCACCGACTTTCGATAGGGATTCTCTTCGACAAATTCTCCCCGTACGCGTTTATCGCCGATTTTCGATCCCCGGCAACGTGCCAAGATCGTATAGACGGCGAAGAATTCGTTTCTTTCACTTTGTTGTAAAAGGGGTTTGGTAGAAAGGCGCGTTGATTCGACGTAAGGAATGCAGGTACGTACGAGTTTGGACGAGTTTGCCCAGGTTTTACGATAAGGGTCGTGAAGCGTTCTCTCTGTTTGGGAAGCGGTGGATTAACGGTGATAAGGTTGGTGGGGTGAGATAAGAGGGAAGAGCGTGTGGCGTGTTCTTGTGCAAAGAAATCAAGAGTTTGCGAGAAAGACAATCGGCTATTCGATTTTTGCCCGTTTTCCGGCATTTTTTGGTATTTTTAGTTTTGGAATAATACTTGTATTATTTTGATGCAATATTCATTGCTGTTTTTGGAAATTGAGGATCCTATGATTGAAATTAGAGTCGTTTAAAGCTATTATAGAAATTATACGATAAGAAGTTATCTTTAATCTTGTCAGATTTTTTAATTCGAATTTTTTTTATTTAGATTATAAGTTTCTAAAATAAAGTATTTTTTAAATTATTTTTTACGAAACGCGTTATTTAAAAAATGTTGAACTTTGATCGGTATAGGAGCCGTATGCAAGCAAGAAGATATGGAAACGTTTTTCGCCGTGCTTAGTGTCGTTTGTATCCTCGAATCAAATGACTACACGCATGACATTAATCGTTTTGAATTACTCGATTTCACGGTCGATTTACTCGCGTTCTTTAAACCAAAGTTCGTATCCGAGGCACGTTAAATCGCAATCCCGGAGCGATCGTCGGGAAGATCTCTTTCGCCAGACGTGCTTCCCTCCAACAGAGCTTTTATATGGCTCCCCTTTCAACATTTGAGATTGTATTTCTTTAGCTGACTCGGACTTTCGACTTTCAAAATGATTTTTCGGGACACGTAGCTACTATTTCAACCGGATGGTACTGTTATTTGCGTCTCGAAAACTGGATTTTTCACGTCACGCAACGTATTTGTGCGCTGCACTTTATCTTGCGTGAAATGACTTTTGGACGGCGAGAGATTCCCTCGTATAATTGAATATCGTACGTTATACGGTAGATATAAATATACAAAATATGTTTACTGATTACCTTTCAAAATAATTCAAACGATAATATTTCTTATTTGAGAAAATGGACAAGATCGAACGAATAATTCATTTTTACATTCATTTTGCAGTCTCGAAAAATTAAAATAAAATTTTCTAGATAAATATGGATCATACGTTCTCCACACTTGTTTCACTTTTAGGAAAAATGCAATTGTACTATTTTTGTTCAATGCATAAAGATATCTAATTCTACTAATATACAAAATTGATATTAAAATTATCGAGCGTTTATTAATATTCATACTCAAATATATATAAAAATTTACACTTGAAAACACTCTCAATCTTACCAATATCGTAACGAAATGAATTAACAATGGAATAACCAACCACTGACATGAATTACCAATTAACAATCACAATGTGACAAGCTTCGAAACATTCTTGATAAACCTACGTAAAGGATAAACTCGATAAACCACTTACAACAGAGAGAATATCGTATCCGTTTCAAATCTCGAGCGACAATTTCCGACTTTAATCAAACGTCGAGAAGGGATCGACGGGTGGAGTTCATTAAAACTTCCACGGAACTTTATCGGCCATGGTACGCGATTAAATCCCTTCAGACGTTGGAAATTCGCGTTCCTGGCACACATCGAGGCTTCTATGCGCGCGCGGAATCGCGGATCCTCCTCCCTCGCGAAGGAATGTCTCTAGCGGCGCATTTGAATTCTATTCGAAGCGCGTGGCGTACGCTGGCTCGAGGCCGAACCTTCTCCTCCGTCAGAAGGAAAAACTGGACTGTCTTATCTGACAAACAGGCAAGGTAAATCAAGGATGGACGAAGGAAAGAGGCAAGAGAGGAGGGAAGCGGAAAAATGTTGGCGCGTGCCAAGCGACCCCGAGGGTTATCTCGGTCAACAGGTGCAGCGACACAACCAAAGGGTGGATGAGCTACTCTTTTTTTCGTAGGAACGAGATTTCGTTTCCGTAATTTCACGGATGAGAATTCATTTTGTGATATAGAATGATTTTTTTTTTTATGAGTTGCTGTTATTTTTAAATTCGGTGAATATAATAAAATGTTTCTCGTATATACGTCTTCTCGAAATGATTCGTATGATAATTTTTCTCATTCGTCGTGAATAATTTTGTTATTATAAAATAATTTTAACGCGAATTGCGCGAAAGGTGAGTTAATGGTAGTAGAAGACAGAGAACACGTTCATTAGAGAGGAATGATTACTAATCTACTTACAACTACTTCGTTATTATCGCTAACACGAAAATAGTATATATATATTACTCGTAATTTCTTTATAAATCTTCCATCTTGTTTCACTTGTTTCCCGCCTTTAACCGTTATTTTATATCGTGTATTTATTGTAATTTTAATATCGCGCAATTACTATCCACCCATCCAACTCGTCACACCGGGATCACCGTCAGCAGAAAATTATTTCCCTTCAGGATCGTATATAACCTCGTTTTATTTATAACTATCATTCGATGGAAAAAATGATTTAATACGGGTTTTCTTTCCGCCATTTTATTATCCCAGGTAAATTGCTACGCCACTTTTTCCAATATCCCATATCGTTCGACTCTACACCAGTCAAGTTTCAAGTAAGTCTACGATCGATCCCCCTCCCTCCACCGCTTTTTTTAAAATAAATTCCCCGTTTCATCCTATTTCGATTGCCGGCTTTTCCCTTCGAGCTATCCTCATTTCCGCTCCGCCTATCATATAAAATCACTTTCCTGGGACTACCCACTTAGCTGGATTAAGGAAACCAGTCGGGTAGCCTCCGTCAGGCATCTGATATCGCGTAACTGCATCCCTGGCTCTTCCCTGTTTTAATAAATACGCATCGAATGGTGATGAATAGGTATACCACTATACGTGGTAAACAGTGATTGTAACCTGGCCCTAATTCACCTAGGAAACCGCTGTCCATCGATCTTTCCATCGACGTGTAATTAATTATTCAACGATCGAGCTCGGGTTAGGTTCGAATTTGAAAAGGATTTTGAAATATCGAAGAATGTTATGAAGTTGAAATTTTTCGTTCGAGGAAGATAGGCTCTTGAAGGAAAATTCGAAATTTTAACGCTAACGTGGCCGATCAATTTTATAAATTGATCGTAGTAACTCGAGATAATAAGAAATTCAAGAGTACACGAAATGAATTAATTTGGTTTCTGAGAGAAACCGAAACAAGATTGAAATATACGAAACGTTATACGAATAAAACAAATTTTATATGCATAATATTCACGCGATAAAATTTCATTTATTCGCTAAAAAAAATTGAGAAACATCAGAAAATATAATATCCATAAATAAGATTGAAAAATCCAACATCTTCGATTATTTATTCGAAACAATCGCGTGATTAATCATTCAACCGTCAAGCTTGAATTAGTCAATGAAATTGAGGAAAAGTCTTAAAAGTTGTATAAACGTGGCTGAAAATTTATTGGTATCTATAGATCAGTCAATGATTTAACTCGAAGCGAAACTATTTTAATTTCCATTCGGATTGTAGTTCTCCTGGTAGCGTGATCGAAATCAAAGATAGCGTAATACTGGCCGCGCCAGCGGAATGCGTTTTGCTAGATAGATAGGTGATCAATTCAACGGTATGTACGGTGATATAATTTTTTTTCTTCCCTATTTTTCTTTTCTTTTTTTTTCCTCTTTCTTTCTTTTTTTTTTTTTTCCCCCCAATCGTTCGTAACGGATAACGAAGTTGAATAGTACGGACAGGTGTACAGTCTTCGATCTCTACGCCTTTAATTGCATGCAAATAAGCTCCACTTTTAACGCGAATGGCTTTTAACAACGAAAGAAGTGGAGATTTACACGGGCTGGTGGATAGTACGCGGGTAGCACGCGCGTAAACATATCCTTGGCAGCGTTCCATCTCGTGTTTTTCTGATTCCACTGTGCTGAATAATTGCGTTGATTGCGTTCAGCAAGAGTTCGATCGAATTATATCGGATAATATCGAAGTTAATTGTCAACGATAGTTAACTTCAATTTTAATAAAGGAAATTTCCACGAGATCCTGGATTTTAATGATTTAAGTTGTTTATTCATTATTTCGTAATTTTGTAAAAGCACGCTGCCAGTTTAATTTACCTTTACTTTTCCTAAATTTTCCAAAGTCTTTTTTTCTAGAGATCCGGAAAAGAAGAGTAAATCTGTGGAGATAGAAATATATATATATATATATTTTATTCTTATCAAATTTTGCTTCGATTCTTGGAAACATATTAATCTTTCGGATACGATAATGTACAAAGGTACATTATCTCTTTAAGTTAACAAAATACGATTTTCATGGTTTGAACTCTTGGAACTTCCTAGTCGTGTGTACCGTTATTTGAAAATATTTTGTTTTATATGGCAATCCATCATAAGTGACAATGTTTATGTTATATTCATATTTTCCAGTATTTTCCAGAAAAAAATAGTAGCGAAGATGATAGATCGAACAACATGCAAAACGAGGATTTTATATTTTCATTCCGTAAACTTGTACTGCTCGTTGAATCTGGTATAAATTCTGCGATAAATAATAATATCAGTCTGTTATAAATTTTCAGAGAAAGAGTTATCGTCAACTTATCGTCAATTCTTTTTCTTTCTTTTACACAGAATAGCGATCAGCATTTATACCAGGCTCGCATATCTTCATCGCGCTTGATTATCGTTCATCAGTCACCCTCATCGTCGTCGTTTAACTCGGCTCAGCGCTTCTATCATTATTATCGTTGTCCTAAATCTCGAGTACACGGAAAATAACGCGAATCTATTACGTTTCATCGTCGTCTCGCATTTATCATTATCACCATCAACCCGTCCTTTCACGACTTCTTAAAATCGTATTATGTCTCAGAACTCTGACAAATCCTCTCTTCAAACCTCCTTCTTCTAAAATTTCCGTAAAACATTCGTTTCAATTTTCTCGTCTCTTTTTCGTGCAATCGAACAATCAACTCGTTATACTGATCTTTCCTAAATCTCCACATATTTAATTTGTTAAACGATATTTAAATTGAATGACATTGAAGAGTGGCATTAACGAAAGAGAAAGCGTAAATGTTATTCATAATATAAAAAAAAAAAAAAAAAAAAAAAAAGAAGAAGAAGAAAGAATTTCGATCGAATAGATCACGAAAATTTAAAATATAAAATATCTATTAAAAAAATTCTACCAACTTAAGATCATTCTACCAACTTAAGATTTCTGAGCATCCTTGAAAATGAAACTCGAGAATCTCAATATCCTCAGACAAACTCGAATCGTTCGTGATCCGTGAACGTAAGGCTTCCTGAGAGCTTCGACCAAACTCCCGTCATGGTTCCTCGACTTTCACGTTCTCCGCGGCCAGAATCTCTTCCTCTCCTCGACTTTCCTCGACCCGTTCACTGTTCGAGCCTGTTGTACAGATACAGTTGATGATTTATCGCATTAACGTTTCCACCTGTGCTATTACGTGGATTGTCGAGATGGAAACGGTTCGATGAACGGTTACGCTTGTGACACTGGGTCATGAAAGTATCGCAATTAAACGCGCCGATCCTGTGTGCAATTAAGTATGCCATGTTGTGTACATACTCGATTGATTTCTGAGCGATGTTGAATCGGTTTGAAGAAAGGAATAAATGTGAGATAATTAGGAATATTTATTAAATATTTTTCTTTTTGTTAACATGTGTTTGACGTGCTTTGGATTGCAATAATTTTTTTTTTTTATTTCTATTATGTATTATATCGATGGTTTGCATTTTAGATGGTACAGTAATTATCTTTTTTTTATATTGGTGTTCGTTAAGATGAATAACTTGCAGAACAAAGAATTTTTATATCGTATTTTGAAGAAATCGTGATTGGTTAGTGTAATTGAATCAAACGTTGCGTTTTAATTTTCAATTTTTATAATTTTCATTCGTTTCTCCGGATGGAAATGATCAGAATTAAGTTGATCGAAGTTTGAAACATCTTGATAAATTTTAATTGGATTTATTCCAGTTATTAAACCCTATACTTATATGCTAATCGTATTGCAATAGCATAGTTTGTAGTAATCGTGAGGAACAATTTCAATAAATTTTGTTCACAGTAGTTTTTAGTTATAGGTATTGCACTGTGCTTATATTTTACTGCAGCCCTAGCTCAGTAGGGATTTTCATGCAAATTAAAAGGATGAAAAATATAGAAACAGATCACTTGTTATGAGCCACTATTAATCACCGATACAAACCGGTTCGACACTTGCTTTTACTCTGTATTAACCGAGCTACAAAAATTATCTGCTACCAAATACAAGATAGGAATTCCATCTATTATACCTGACAGTGTCTTTTTTTCATATATTCTATGTATCTTTTGTATATTGACATTATGAAAACGATACAGGAAAATTTGAGAAACATTGAACATTGTTATAAATTTCTAAAAATAATCCCTTTTTAATTATTTTTAGCAATTTTTCCATTCTTCAAAAATTAATTTCAATCTTAAATCACAATCTCGTCTTATAATTATATCAAGTTTCTCCAATTTCAAAGATTTTAAAACTAAATTGCTTAGAAAATTCCCATATAAATATTTTAACGTTCATTCAATCAAACGCACAACTATCTCGATCATCCGCATCGAAGGTGTGGAAAAATCACACCGCAACCGAAATTTACTACACGTTGCATCATCCCCCCTCTTCCCTCGAGCCGTGATACAACGTCTCACTTTCATGAAATATGATTCTCGATGCACCGAGAGTTAACTTACATGGAATTACATTCAAATATTTGCTCGTGCCGCCGGTAATTAATCAAGGGTGACCGGTGGAGGGAGAGGAGGGGGGCAGAGACAGTAATCGATTTACCTTTTTTAAATCGTTGTGACATTATACATACGGTTAAACGACGAAGGCCACGATGCCGTATTTTCCACTGAATGAACATTTCTATGCGGCCTTTTATCAGCCATTAGACATATTACGTGTTTCGATAAATCATTCCTTTCCGGTTGAAACGCACCCCGATAGGACGGCCTCTCTTCTTATGGGGACTGCCGTGCATGTCAGCATAATACCAAAGTCGCGGTGTATCGTTTCTATCTTCTCGGTGCCACGCACCACGATGCCATAGGAAAGATAGCGGTTTTGTCGTTATTATTACACGGACGTTGCTTCGCTTATTTCTTGGAATTATCCACTTTCAATTCTCTCTCTCTCTCTCTCTCTCTCTCTCTCTCTCTCTCTCTCTCTCTCTCTCTCTGTCATCCTCTTGATATTGCAAATTCAAACGGATTGTTTAACGGATCGCTCAAAAGTGAAGTTGAACGAAATAGAAATTTTATTTATTAGTTAATCTGGCATTGAGATATTTTCATCTAATGATTCGTAATTATAAAATTTTCTATCTCTTGGTAATTCCATAAATCAATCGTACATAATAATTCGCGCGAAACTTACAAATTTTAAACTTTCCCTCTCCCCATAAAACGTGCAATTCAATCGATTCACCGAACGATCCATCAAAGAACCATCCTAATTAGTAACCAACGGAGCGATCTTCGATTTCCTCCTCACCAATCTCCCAATTCCCTCCAACGTATAACGTGGCGTTTATTCCATCCACGAGGACGAATCATCGTCTCTCTCCCCCTCTTTCTTATCGAACGCGCAAACGTCTGTAGATGTCTCGTTTCGCAATACACGGCTCTAAATCAACACACTGGTATCGCGAGGCAAGCCGCATTAATCAATCTCACCGAACTCATCGTGCTCATTGATGAAGATACGGCGAGGCTACGCTGTCTCGCGGTTTTCGCCATTCATCGCGCGCTCCCCTTCTCGTCCACGCTGCGATTAACGTAATCCCTCCGAACGGACGGTGTGTACGATCGATCGATCGAGGGGAGAGGGGAAAACGGGTCCAGGCAGGCCGGCAGCAGGAGAAGAGGAACAAAGGGCCCGGAGAGAAGAGAGGCTGGACCCTCGTCTGGATTCCGTGACGACCACGCTAGTTAACGTTTTATGGAATCGAGCCGGGCCCGAACAGGTGCACGAATTGGTCCATTCGATGGATGGATCGCTTCTCTCTTCCTCTCCCCTTTCTTCTTCCTCTTCTTCTTCTTCTTCTTCTTCTTCTTCTTCTTCTTCTTCTTCTTCTTCTTTTCCCTCCTCCTCTCGTACGCGTTTCTTTGCAGAGGAGAGAGAAGGAGAGAGAGAAGGAGGAGAGGTTCTCTAATTCTCGAGGGAACAAAAACTTAATCGGTTGCTTCCTCTGGGTTCTCCTCTGCGAATAGAACGGCCTCCGCTGGAGGCTGAACCCGACGACCGAGAGGCGGCTGTGCTCCGCTCGTGAGGAACGAGAGAGGGACAGAGTGACGCGTACACTGGTGTGGAATTAACTTTTAGTCTAGATATGTATTTTTTCTTCCTTTTTTCTTGGAACCACAAGGTCGAATACGCAGAGGGATACACGGATCTTGTCGTTTTGGGTTGTAACAGATAGCCATTGATCCTCTTTCGAGCCTCGAGTGTTTTAGAAAGTTTTTGTGACATTTGTGATTAGATGATATTCGTTGAATGGCGTGAAACATTTGAATATTTCCTCTTTGATGTCGAATTATTAATATTCAAATCGAGTTATTTTAAGACATTAAAATTTTGAATACTTGGAATACAAATTCTCGATCGATGTAATTTAAGCAACAAATTTAATTAAAATCGTTACATCATAGAAAAACATTTAACTTTCGTCGAATATAGAAAAGGAAATGATAAAAAGAGAAAGAAAAAGAAGCCAAGAATTCAAGAATCACTCGATCGAACTCGATCTTGATCTCCAAAATTCACTCGTTAATTCGATTCTCCGTACTCAAACGAATAATAAAAAACGCATATTCTTTCAATCACCAGTGATTCGGCCGAAGAGAGAGAGAGACAGGATTTCGATCCCGTAAAAATGGTGGATCCTATACCACTGCGCGCGTCAGCGCACGAGATGTGGGTAAAAGAAAGAAAGAAGAAAAAAAAAAAAGAGAGGCACGAGAGGAGAAATCTAGCCGGAGGAGGGATCCTTTCGAGAGCTGCGTACGATCAGGATTACCTTCGGGGTAATCTTCGTATCCAGTAGCTATAAGCGACTGCATTCATTTAGCTGTGCGTAGGGAGAGATACGCGGCGATATATAGGTGCGAGCGAGAGAAGGAGAGAGGAGCTAGCCGGTTTTGTGTTATTACGGGGCACGGGCCTCCAAGGTCCTTAAGGAGGAGCTTCTGAAATATGCTGATAATGGGTGGACGTCGCGAAATCTTCACGACCTAGCTAGCCCGCGGTAAACGTTTATTTCACCGCGTGAATGAGGGCGACTGGGTGATTGGAAAACGCAATGAACGTCTATGTAATGCACGTTATGTGATTCACGTTGTGGAAATGTTGTAGTGTTATAAATTGTGATTGTAAAGTTGGGGAATATTTATTTTTTATTCATTCTTTGAGTTATCAGTTAACATTTCTCGGGTTAGATTGGAAAGATTGGTTAATTAATTTTGTCATCGTGGGGCTAATTGGTTTGGCCATGATATCGATGAAATTTAATTGTTGATTGGATAAGCAATAGTTGTTGGAAATAAAAATAAGGGGATTAGTAAATTCTTATTACTGATGGAATTAGGTGTGACGATAGTTATAAAAAGAGATTCAGATTGATTCTGATATTTTTTGAAAAATAAGAGATTTGAAGCTTTTGCAAAATTGTTATTATTATAGTAATTGGTGAAGCGTTATTTTGAAAGCAAAATTTCAATATTTTGTAGTTCATTTTAAGGATGAAATAGTTGCGATAGTAATATCAAAATTTGTAATTGGTATTATTAATTCTGATTTAGCTTTTACGTGAAATAGAAGTGTTGAAAGAAATTTTATTATTATAGAATATTTCTGTTATAAATAAATATTCGCGAAAGATATGGGAGTAATGATTTAAA
The DNA here is from genome assembly GCF_014066325.1 of Apis laboriosa. Taxonomy (NCBI): domain Eukaryota; kingdom Metazoa; phylum Arthropoda; class Insecta; order Hymenoptera; family Apidae; genus Apis; species Apis laboriosa. The sequence continues at coordinate 5,435,405 of NW_025221207.1, forward strand.
GAATTTTTCATTAACACAATGCTGAAAAACAATAGAAAAATTCTTCTCTTTGCTATATTTCACTGATCTCAAAACACGTTCATCTGTATGGGTGTACCTCGTAATTTTCTCTTTGGCTCGGCCAAATCTTTTGTCTTGCGGTTATATAAGCAGACGAGATCGGTCTGCTTTAATGGCGGCACCGTGATTATTCTGTGTTAGGTGGAGTATATCTTGTGGTCTCTTAATGATAGGAAAACGTTCCTGGATGTTGGGGATATTTAGTTGAATAGGGAATTGTTTTCTCTTTTGAATTGTGTTTATTATTCTTATTCTAACGAGACGAGGCAAATGAATTAGTTGAAATTAATATATCAATCGCAATTATTTATAATTATCATCAAATTTTTTGTTAAATATATGAATATATCATATAAAATAATGGATAATATAATATAAAATTTGAATTTGTGAATTAGAAGGGACAATAGTTCATTGCTACTTAGATGTGGACAATAAATAATTAAAAAATTATTTTTTTTATGGCAGTATATAAAGTTTTTAATTTAAAATAACGTTGTTATTGTTTAGGATATGGAATAAAATAGAACAGAATTTAAATATAGTCATACAATTCTGTACATTTGAAAAATTTTCCGAGGAGTTATTTTGAAAAGATCTTTTTATGTAAAGAAACTAAGAACAATGGATAATTAGTACTAAATTAGTATAATGAAACCAGTTTTAAAAATTTATTTTTGCTCTTTCATAACAAGTTTTCGACGTGTTCTCCTTTCGTGTAAATGCCTACACTTATTTGATGTCAGAAATATTTTTGTCTTGTTCCATTTTGTTATCCGATATATACACACATTTCATTAATTATAATAATTACAGTATATTATCAGGCGTGAATAAATAAATTAAATTCATTAAGATGCATGAAGGACAACGATTACAAAGATATTTAACATCGAAAATATTGATTTTACAACACATGTTGATTAAACATTTTTTCACTCCTCTCAATTAGTATCATAAACTCTTAAAGTTTTATAGTCTCTCATTTAACACCTTCGTGTATTACATTAACGCATTACACTTTGATCTTTTACTATGTACAAACGTGTTTCTCGTATTTATAATTTTTCTCTTTTTTGAAATTGAATTCTCATTATAGACACTAAAAATTAGATATATTATTCCTTGGAAAAAAAGATAAACAATTAACAATAATATCCCACCAAAAAGAAAAATACAAATGATTTAAATAGTGAAAAAAATAATTATTAAAGAATTTTTTTTTTTAGGAAAATAAAAAACTTAATATTTTTATTTCTTTTTTTTCAAATAGAATTCAATTCATTTATATATGCAAATATTTGCAAATAAAATGAATATTGAATATTTCTTTATTAAATAAAAAAAACAACACCTTACGATAATAAATAATAATGTTGTAATAATAATAAAATAAATAATAATGTTGCTAACAAAAATACAATATATTTGTACAATATATTTTTAATACAGTACAAAAGAAAATTAAAAAAAAATATTACATGATATAACAGATAGATCCTAGAAATAATTAGAAACGCCCCATCGTTTGTCCACGAAATTGCGCGATTAAACTTCTCTCCGTCCAGAAAATTCGACACCCACTACGAAATTAAAATGCCGGCCAACGACACCGCGTCGTAAATAATCACGTAATAACGCGGCGGGCAATCACGATGGTCTATCTCTCGGTACATCGTCGAGGAACCGGCGCAAATTGAATATTAATACGCGCTGTGTCGCGAGGACACGAGGATAATCTCGACAAAGGTCCGGCACCGATGACGCTGTCCCAATAAATAACAACCTGAAATATAATACAACGTAGATAGAACTCGCGAGGAGAGGAATTTTCGCTTTTCGCCCCGGGAGGATCGCGCGTTCGAATCTCGTTGTCGGCCAACTACTTCTTTCTCTTCCTTTCTTTTTTTTTTTCCCTTTCTTTCTTTTTTTTCCCCTTTTTTCCCCACCATCCCTCGTATTCCCTTTTATACCAGAAATAGTCAGTTTGGATCTAGATAGTTGCGCCGGCCATTTAACACGACCCTGTACTATCCGGCGTGAATCTAAGATGGTTGACGTGGAGGAAGTCAGCGGAAGATCCTGAAAATCGCGGATGATTGCAACGTATCCCGCGCGCTCTCGGCCTCTTCTCTGGTTCTCTAGCAGCGAGCGGACACCTCGGTCCTGTCCAGATGGTAAAGTGAGAACAGTTAGCCGCGAAATTTACGGCTCTATTGACGCTGATAAATGGGATAGTTCAGTCTATTTATAATTTGATGTTAGCGTACGTACGAGCGTACGTTTCGGAACCGTAGTAACACGGTGATACTGATCGTGGTTTCTAAGAGTTCAAAAGTTTAATTCGTACGCAAAAGCAAAAAGAAAAACTTCCAAGTTATATATTTTTGATAATTATACGGTGAAAAAAAAATATATTGAGATCGATGCTCGCTTTTAATTTTAGAATTTCGAAAGTTTCATTTGTAAAGAAAAAAATGTCTTAATTAATCTACGTATATAATTACTGCCTTTAGATACATTCACAAATCGATAAAGATTCATCGAGGGAAAGAAACTGACCTTGAATTAAGAAAAAAGAAAAAAGAAACCTGAAAGTATCGTCTTAAAAGTTCGAAATCTGGATTCGATTTATTATCACCGTAATAATAATAATAAAAGAACAAATAAATAAATAAATATTTATCGATTTCGAAGTTTCGAAATTATCAAATTATCGCGGATGTAAAAAATTTTCGAGCGAAAATTAACGCGATAACAGGTTAAGGGAGACGAATTTCGTTTAGGTTAATTATTTTGTCGCGGGCATTGCTCGTATATCGTATCGTATACCGGCCTGTCTCGTAAAAGTCAAGTCGGAAGAGGCTTGTAATTAGAGGACGGGGCTCATTCGGTCTAACGACGACAGCCCGCGGCGCGCATAACGTTATAATGCCTCGTTGCATTGTGGATTCTGGCGTTAGGATTGTTATCGGTTCGGTTCGAGAGTGGAGGAGACCACGTTATATACGCCGATGTTGTATATATATATATATCGAAGATGGAATCGAGGAGTAATTGAGAATAGGTCGTTCGGATGGTTTAGGACCTGAACGTCAGGTAGACAAGGCTAGTAAGGCTAGTTTAAGAGTGGCCGGCTCCAGCGGTTGGAATAAGATTATTTCTTTCGGCAAAGGGCGAGGTGGCCCGGGGTTATAATTATTGGATTATACGGATGATGCGAATGTATGGTCGAGCGAGGATGAAGATTGAATGATACGATTGGGAGGAATCGTTGAAATTGTTGAAGGGTTCAGGTCGTGGTTTAAAAAGTGGCTTTTCTGGCCTTTGTGGGCCTTCGATGATAATTAACCGAAGTATGGGATCGATTTTCATTTCGTCTGGATTCTAGTGGGAATATATATATATTTTTTTTTAAAGAGACTTGTACAAATTGGAAAAGCTAATAGCGTGGATGAATAATTAATTTTTTATTCGTAACGTGAAAAAGTGTAGTGATGTAGATAAAATGTAGATAAAATTTCTTCGACGTTAGAATCGAATGGATGATGATTATGCGAGGAGAAAATATTGTTTGAGATTGATTTTTTTTTTTATTAAAAAAATAACTTAACATTAATTTTAAGAGCCAATTATATTATCTATGTTTTTTTGTTGAAACAGTCACGTAACTTTGTTATTCCAGTGAGAAGAATGGAGATTCTATTGTGTTATTAAGATGCTCTACGTCTTAATGATTTATTCATTATGATTATAATGCGTAACAAATGCACATCGTTTTTTTTCCACCTAGCAAGTAAATGTATGTCGATTGTAATTTCAAAGTTATTAACTTCGTCCATAAAACGTTAGTAAAAAACGTCCGTTGTGCTCCAATTACTGGACTGATGACCGGTTGTGTGGAAAAGATACATTTACTGTTGGATCGTGCCTATATTAATTAGAAGTAAAAGTTTGTAATTATAATAAGTTTGTAATCAATGACCGAATTTCGAATATACGTTTATATAATAAAATTATCAGAGAAAAATACACAAAGTATTGAATCACGTGTAAAAAGAAATAAATTAAAATACCGTCCTAACGATAAGAATAATTTATAATTTGTAATTAAATGTACATTTAATTCAATTAATAGCAGTATAAATTATTATACTGTCAAAATACAATTACATATTTTATTCAGTTTTACACAAACATATTTAATTTTTAATTGACGACGAACAAATTTATATTTTTAAATATAACAGCAATATAAAATAAAGCCAAAAATATTATTCCAATGGAATTTATCGAACGAAACAAAAATTATTTCGAATAAATTAATCTATCAAAATTTTATTCGAATAAATGTTCGTTTCAATAACGTTCCAAACCTAAACGATATCGACTCGTGTGAAACGCGCGCACGACTGTCTATTTATCAATGGAAGCACTGTCGACGCGAATCCGGCGGAAGTCACGCTCACGGAAAACAGCTTTCATTTGACGTCGAGCGATCATCTTTCTTGATCAGCCGTCTCGAACGAAGAATCGAGAATTCATTTAATAAAATTCCGACTTATTATTCGCAATTAATAAATTGTCGTTACATTGGACAAGTTATATTAAAAAATTAAACTTTTTTTCCTTAACAATCTCTCTTGATTAAAAATCAAATTGCAAAAATCATATACAAAGTGTTCTCTTTCTTGGATGGAGAAGTTAAGGAGCGGCAAGAGCTAGAAATCGTCGGAACTTTTTCGTCCCGTTCGTTCATTCTTTTCTCGCCTCTCGTTTATTTATTTTAGTTTTAAACGCTTCTTGCTCCACGAAACCTTTCTCACGGATCGAAATTCGCTAAATCATACTGTCTTGCAGTTTTTCTGAAAAGCTTTCTTGTGTTCCATCTTCTGTTCCCTCGCTGTTTTGAATCCAAGTGTTTGTATTTAATCTCGGCTTTCCGTCAATCCTGCGACGCGTGTTTCGCTGATTCCTGTGTTAAGTATGACGCGTATAAAGTAGCTTCGTTCGCTGGTCGTGACGGTTGTCAATCAAAACGTTGATGAATTGAACGTAATTAACACCAGTACCGTCAGAATATTTATGAATATAATAAATGGTTGAATGGTTGAACGTATGGGAAAAAATTAGGAAGATTGGAAGAAAAACGAGATAGAAAGAGATTATTCATTTATAAAGTGTATAATGATAACGATAATGGGCGATGAATTAGAAATAAAAATAAGAAGAGACGAAATCTTAAATGACGATGAGGTATGAAATAAAATTCGAATAAAGTTTGGAAGATTATATGATATTGTTGATGGATTTAATTCGTTATATATTTATTCATTGCGATAAATTGTTCGATTTTCAAGTCTACGATTTTCTTGCTTACTCTACATGAATCGTCATTATTCATTCATTGCTAATACTCAAGTTAGAAGTTCGATTTTCAACGTGTGCACGTGTTACATGATGTAGCAAACCTCTTCGTCATGAATTATCAAGTTTACTCGAGACCTACTCCACTCTAATAGCTATTTTCTAAGAGAGCTATTCATTTCGACGAGCTCATCTCTCGTTTCAGCATGTGAATTCACGTAGAATCTAATTTACTTATTGATTGTATAAAAGCGTGGATGGAGTAGACCCTCGTATTAAGTGAATATGTTACATTAGAAAATTATGATTCATTCAAGTATAATTTCTTCCATGATTGCTGAAGAGCATATGTTCAAACGGAAGAAAAATTCTATTCTTTCTTTTACTAAGAATTTAATCTCTTTTGAGAAATATAAAAATGATTACTTTGACATGGAACAACACATACACACGTTAAAAAATTTAGACTTTTTAGTTGATTTTAAATTAACCTCGAAATTCAATACACAATATACTCAATGTTCATATAATATAACTATAATATAATTACAATATAAATTGCAACACCAACCAATTCTCTCTCTTAATATTTAATTAACTTTTGTAAAAAAAAAAAAAAGATTTTACACGGTGGTACAACAAATTAATATTACATAATTTTTTCCACGTTCACCCAGACATCCGCCACTTGACAAGATCCCGTAACACTCGCAACGTGTCGTTGGAATTCATTCCCGACCCGAGCAAATCGCGCTCTCGTTTCTCCTTTTCCCCAAGATTCCGGCATCCGCGGAGTCTGGGCCAAGAGACGAGGATCTGAAAGAGGAACGTCCACGATCCTGACGTCCACGATAGACCGCCACATTCAGAAATAAACTCGGCCAAAATAGACATGGCGAGAGAGTATTAAAACTAGGGGGTGAGCGAGGTGGTGTTTGCGAAGTTTGTTCGAACGATGGAGAAAAGGATAAAGGATCGAAGGAGAGGCGAACTGGAAACGAATATGTCTGCGAATTCGCGGGAGATAAAGAAGAGTTTGATGGAAGAGAAAGAAAAAGAAAATAGAAGAGAGAGAGAGAGAGAGAGAGAGAGAAAGTTGGGAGACCCATTTCGCATTCTGCAGAGAGCTAGTCAGCGGCTAACTATAAGAGAAGCTAACTATAAACCGGACTCCCTACCCCGTTGCTATTTTCAGCGTCGCGCTTGTCGCATTGCCAAACCCCCCTTGCTGTGTTCTTCGCTCTTTCTTCGTCCCTCCGTCCATTTCTCCGTCTCTCGCAACCCCTTTCGATCATCGCTCCTGTGCCCGCGTGAACGTTGCATTCTTCGACGTGCCATCGCGAGTGAACTCTAAAGATATGTATTTTCACTTTTTCAGAGTATTGAAATTTATTTGAAATGGAAAAAAAAGTAATAATAATAATAATAGAACGATTGTATTTATTTTGGATCTAAGAAACATTGGAATATAATTATCGAATAAAATAAGAAATATTGAAATAACTTATTTCTCAAATAATTTTTAATCTAACATTTTTGAACTTTTGTTTTTTCAGATAGATCTGTGAGCACAACCATATCGGAGTGTCAATAATGCTTTAATAATAATCTTTGACTGTCGGCTTTTCTGCAAAAACAGCAATTGAAATTGTAAGTATTACGTTTTAATTATTTATATTATGAAATACATATCAAGAACAAGTGTAAACAATATTAATCATCTCTTCTCAAATGTTCTAACAAGAAACATGTTTAAATATTCGCCTTGTTAGAACAGTATTTTATAACAAAATACCATCGTTATTTTTTCCATATCTTCGACGGAATCAATTTATTAATGAAAAAATTCTTTCGAAATTTATTTATAACTATAACCAGCAAAACTAATCGAACTGCTACCTGATTGTAAAACTTCGAAGGCTCTCCTCGCAAAACACCGTTTTTACGGCGTTCATTTACACAATGTAACGAGCCGTTTAAACAAATACTTTACGAGATACTCAACACATCGTTATCGAAGGTCTAAAGAAAGCGACAGTCGTTAAAATCAATCCACCATGTATGATGACAACCTTTTTTTTTTTCCTTTCTTTCTTTCTTTCTTTCTTCCTCCCCCCTCCCCCCCTTCCTTAAATGCATTTTATTAACACACGACCCGATAGCCTTCGCGAGTGGTATGGCAATAACGGTCGTTTGCATTGCGGTTTCAGAGGAATCGATTTCGTCTCTTTTTTTTTTTTCCACGACCGCAATTGGAACGATCGTAAACCAAGTAACACCACTTGCCACGTTCACATAGAAACCCTTACAAGCTCGGTTACACCCACTCGTCGACGATGAAAGGTACAATTCGTCAAAAGAGAGAAAGCTTTTGCACTATATATTTTCGCAAAAATCGATTCGTTCGTGTTTAACGTTATTATTAACGTTTCTTTTATCGATTAATTGAAATCTATGCGATATCTATTTATTTTTTTGTTAATCGATCATAGAAATGATTACAGTATATTTATATTTGTAATTTGAAAATCGATTATTCTGAGAAATATTTTCAAGAAATTTAATAATACGAAAAGACAAGGGGAAAAGGGAAAGACGTGGAAAGAAATATTTTTATTTATAATACGTAAAAAACCTACATTTACATTTTTCGAAATAATTCGAGGAATCGTTAGAGATATGACACGTTCCTTATATCTCGGGATAATCTGGGAATTCCTTAAATGTTCATTCGGTTTTCGAGCCGAATGTCATCGTAAAGCGCTAATTTATTCAGTGACTGGGCAGTTATGCCCGCATATGGGAAAAATGTGAACCGGAAAACGTATAAACTAGCAGCTAAACTTTTATGAGAAGGGGGATCTCTTTCTCTCTTTCGCGGCCATGATCCGCGCATCAAATTGAATTATGCGCAATTACATAAAATCTCGATTAATTTATCGATCGAAAATTAAATTCCTCTCATAATATTAGTTGATTGAAGGATAGGATCTCGCCTGGTGGAGATCAACGTCGGTTTCCTGGATACACGATGATAAATTTGAATACACCAACATGTCTGGCGTGTTCCGTTTTTATTATATCTGAAAGGATACACCGTTGGTCAAAAGTTTGAAATTGCTTTCCAAATACGTCGAATTTTCAATTAATTTTAATCACCGATACGAAATTAATATTAATAAATGGGTTTGGAGAAAAATTTATTATTATTATTTTTTTTTAAATTTTTCAATTTTAATTCGAAAATGTATAATTGATGTTTGATCTTTTTGGAAATCAAATGGAAAATTCATATTAAAAAACGTTGTTACGTTTAAAATTTTTGTTATTTGCAATTATATTATGTATAATATAATTTTAAACTTTTGATCGATAACTTGCACGGGTCGATTCGTTAATAATGGATTGATCGACTCGCAAATCGGATTAATTTTCATGCAACCGACGCCACGTCCAATGATGTTCATATTAGGAAAATAATTAATGCAATGAGACGTCTAGAGAAGAATTGATAAGTTATCTATTATGGAACAATGTTCAGTTTGGAATGAGGATGTTAATTATCTCGGTTTTTCTCTGGATATTAATATTAACTAGAACAAATTTGGAGATATAATAGAATTATTCAAAATCGTGGAAGAGATTATAATTCAAATTAATTTTCTTCATCTTGTAATAGTTGGTATTTAAGTGTGTGTGAGTGTGATTTATTAAATAATGTAATTAATTATATGTACTTAATTTGCAAAGATAATTGGATAGGCATTAAGCACAGAATTCATTTAGATTCTTTGGATTAGTTTCTTTAATTACTTTTTTTATTTTTATTTAATCTTATCTATCTTTAATTATTTCTTGAGAATCGAAATGTAATTCGTAGTGTAATTAAAAGGATCGTATTTGATATTAAATTAAGATGAAGTTAGAATTTAGTTTCATGTAATAATTAATTCGTTTAATATTTTAAAATTTCACCAATAAAATAAAAAAAAAGAATATTTTAAAGATTACGTTGTAATTATAAAAAAAATATTTCACATATTTTTATTAAAATTTAATTAATCTTATTGTTTACAAATTTTAGTTTTAAAAAGTTTGAACCATAAACACCAGTACTTTATTTTCAAAAAGACATTCTTTAAGAAATTAACGAATTAATTTACTTTAATAATCTCGTCAAAAGAGCGCCAATAATTAAATTAATTAAAAATTATCAAAAATACATCGAAAACTGGAAATATTTGAACAGATAATATTAATTTTCACGTTTGTTTCGAAAAAAAAATTTCAACTGCGTTGAATGCTTTTTGAACAAGTATCAAGTGTTTGAAGAAATATAATGTAAAACATTTTGTTTACGCTTTATAAACATCGTGAAAACCAGCGTTTACAACGAGAAAGCATCTATGAAAACCGAGAGTACGATAATTAAAAATTATCAAAGACCAGCAAATGTTTTAATAAGGTATTTTTTCAGTAAATCATTTTCCTTTTATTTTCTGCATTTAATCTTAATTAAAATACAATAATTATAAGAATATAATCTCTTAAAATAGGAACAATTAACATCAAAATCACATTATCAACGATAGATAAATAAAATAACGAACATGATGATAAATAGTTAGAGATCGATCCATCCCAAATTTTCAAATAACATCGACTTTCTATTTTTTTTTTTTTTTTATTATAATTACTCTAAATTTATATTTATTTAATATTACGAATTATTTTAAAGAATCCAAGTTTTATTTTATATTCTTTTACAATTTATTCGTGATCTCTATCTTTATCAACGATATAAAATAAACTTCATTATGCATACATTATAATATATATACATATATTATAATATGACCATTCACATCTTGCTGATTGACAGTGAAACCTTGCTTATATATATACTGTATAACCGTTACATTGATAATAAACGGGGATTATAATCGAGCAATGACCGAGAGATCAAGCAATCTGCATTAAATATTTCCACGGTCTGTATCTAGATCGCTGGCTAATTTCTGGCTGCTTTCAATGCTAAAATTGCCACGGAAGAAGAATAGATTTCATACCGTGGATAAAATTAAAGAGAACGAAACGAAGAGCTTAATGTCAATCCGGGGAGAAAAGGATTCATTCGCGGAAATCAATTTGAAAAATTAAGAAGGAAAGACGTGTGTGAAAAAATTCAATCCTTATTGATTGAACAATAAAATTTTTAATCTAATGGAAATTAGATATAACAACGATTTAATTAGATTTGAAACTTACATAAAAAAGAGAAGATAAAAAAAATGGCGAGTGCGTGAAAGAATACGAGAATATTGAAAAGGAAAAAGGGGTTAAAGGAAAACTAAAAGGTCATTGACTTATACATTTTATCTTTTTAACGTTAAATAGCTTGATACGTTCTGAACAGACGTTTTGTACACCTACTGACAAAATATAGACCGAAGATATCTCGTGATTCAGCCTTCCGGTTCATCCAGATATTCCATCATTCGTACTATATTAGACACAAAGGAGCATAGAGATATGCAGTATCGTATCTTTCAAAATGATAATTACAAGATACCTAATTTCACGATTTCTATTTAACATTTCTCCAAACTTATAAAAGCAAAAAGTTACATTACTTTAGAAAAATATTCGAATAACACAACGAAATATCATATCATAAATCTACCGAAAATAATTTTCCAATAATTTTCTCTCTAACGATATCCATTTGGAATAAATTAACCAAGTTCTCTTCACCTCATTCTCTCAATTAAATCTCTATTTCCTAGAACAACCACCCCCGCAAACCTCTCGAACAAAATTCCAAAAACAAAAAAAAATAAATAAATAAATAAATAAAAATAAATAAAACCATTCTCCTGTTGTACACCCGCTCACATTCGAACACATTCGCGGCTCGAATCTTAATTCGAAACGACTTCCTCGTGTGGCGAGGAACAACCGGAATCGCATCTCGATGTTTTCGCGTTAGCGACATGCGTACGGTGTTGAATGCAGCCACGCGCATAGATTAAAATTGCACGTGGGCGCTGTGCTCGCGCTTGCATCCACGTTTTATATAGGCGTGTGTACAGATACATATACAGATATATATATATATATACACAAGGAGGTTCAATTAAGCGCGGTCTCGCGACGGATCGAAGCTCGTGGGGTCAGTGCTCGGACCTATTTCAACGACCGTTGAGCCGCCTTCATTGGCTAAATTCTATTATTTATTTACGGTGTTACTGCTCTGCCTCTTCGAGGGTTTGAGAGAGTGGAAAAAGTTGCTTACCATGGCTTCGAAAAGACTATCATCCTCGCGTGGCCGCTAACAGGTAAACGAGGGGGGGAGTTGAACTACGAGGGTTTGGAAATGGGATTAGGGATTAAGGAGATTGTCGTAGAGATTCATAGTGAAAAATGGTGATGATAATTGTTGAAGTTGGAGGGATTCTTTAATAAGAGTTAAGGTATCGTAGTTTGGAAGGTAGAGATTGTATTAGGAATAATTTGTGTGAAATATTGGTGATATTGGTAGGAGGGGGAGTGGAAATATATTTTCGTAACGATTAGGAAAGGTATTACGACGCGTTCCTTTCTCGTTTTATTATTATCCATATTATCCTATTATTTTGTAAATTTCATTCAATGATAATATTTTAGAGCAATCGAGTGTTGTAATTTTTTTTTTACGATGGCTAGGATGAATTTTATGAAAGTATAATGAAATGGTTGATTATGATTAGTTAGTGGATTATGTATATAATATTATGTAAAATAAAAATTTTATTGATGTTAATTCTGTATGATTTTACAACCATAGAAATCATAATGATATAAGGCACGAGTTAATGTAATATAATGGTTTTTATAGGTTGTATATTAAATTTGATAAAAATATATGAAATAAAATTCATTTGATAGGAGATTTTGGAATAACAAAAATGACATTTAACGTGATTACGACAGCGTATATAATCTAAAAAAATAATATTAAAAAAAAATCTATATTTAAATCTGTATATTACCGATTATACACAAGCTTGGATGTAAGATTTAAGAAGAAAATTTTATTTGGATTCATCGTTTTATAAAAATCTGAATAATTCTCTCCTGGTCATGTAGGGATGTACAAGCAGAATGTATTATAAGCAGGATTTTTAATATTAGCTATCGACTTGCTGGTATTTGATTACTGGCTTCTGCTAGTTACAAGAATCCAAATATGCGATGATAATGTCCATTTAAATTTTATGCATTTGTTAGTGACGCATACGGTAGCGTTTCGTCGTTTTATGTCCATTCACCGTTTCGTTGATCATCGAGTTATATGGATGATTGAAATGTTTGGATAGCAATAAAATAAAGATCCACGTAACATTCTTATTTTATTTTAACTTTCGGAATTCCTATTGATTTCTTTCCACTCACAATATCCTTTATGATATTCCGCGATAATGAATTCGCGACGTGAGAAAAAGTTTCAGAATTACGAGGAAAAAATTCAATATTTCGAAAAATTTTATACGTTCTTCTCGTATTTTCTAATTCGAATTCTTGCTTAATCATCGTTAAACTTATGCAGAGTAACATAACTTTCATTTTCCTTCTCCTTCTTTTTTTTTTTTTTTTTTCTATTTAATAACTTTATTCAACTTCGATTATTCTTTATCTTTACGGATCCAATTAAATTTAACGAAATCGATTTTCCCTTACAACAATACAAATATTTTCAAATATCCAAAAGTTAAAAGTTAGACGATTCTCAAAAGAACTAATTATTCCAAATTTTCCACGCACTTATTCATTACCACTTTATTTCTATCTCGCCAAATATACTCTAAAACGTAAAACGTAACATAAAGCAACATACCTTTCAACGATAATTCCGCGAAACTGCGTCAAAGTAAAGGGAACAAGAGGCATCTAAGCTCGCGTTGAACTTTTAACGAAGCCTCACCTCCCCCTCCCCGAACAGGGTGCTTTCTCCTCTGCAGCTTTTCGAGCACAACGTTTCACGCGCTCCCTAGGCGAAAAGTCAACTCGACCGTCTAATTACAGTCGGTTCTCTAGGAATTAAGTTGGCGTTTAGAAGGCCTCGGTTTTCTCTCGCGTCTGAGCGCGCTGTGATTTTCAACCGATTAAACCGGGCAAACGCGATTTCAGCCGAGCGACCGAATTAGCCCAGCTCGGACTTCGTGACCGTTCCTGAAAAATCTGGTTCGTGATCGATCGACGGACAGAGTCCTATCCCCGTGTGCATCTATGTAACAAATGTTCCCTCTGTGATCCATTCTTTTTTTATTCTTTTCCAGGGGAAAGAGTATATCGATACATTAGGTATTCGATAGGGTGTTATAGAAATAAATTTTTGTTTATATTTTAAATCTTTCAAATTTTTCTTTGCTGTTTCATTTGATCTAAAAGAATAAATAAATAAATAAATAAATAAATATAATTGGATAATGGAAAATGTTAAGGATATAGGCGAGTGAAGAGTGTCAAAGAATGTCTTTGAAGTATGAATATTTTTGTTTAAGAGGATTATAAACGATTATAAGGATTATAACGAATATTTTTGTTTCTGGAGGATTATAAACGATTTGGTTTATTGATAAATTAAATGAAAAACACTTAACAGCATGATACATACATTCGAAAGGAAATATTAATAAGAATGTTAGAATTGCGAAATTCGTTGGCAATCTTCTGTTCCTACATTCTCAAGACAATAGGATCGATTAATAGAATTCGAAAAAGGAAGCCATTGAATGCAAAGGCTATATTCTAATATATGTAAAATGATACTTAATTATGTATCGTAAATCTATGACTGTTTATTTTTTAAACTAACGCTTCATTCAATTCTGAACATTCACCATTTCATTATACAAATAATTCTTCAATGAAAGACCTATACTTATATCCATTACCTATACCCATTCGATCACTTTCAACTGTAAACTAACAACATTTAAAAAAATAATTCTTTCTTTCTTCATATATATATATACCGTACAATGAACATCACGCAACGAATCTGATTAGAAATTCCTTAATTACGAAATTTGAAATAATTAGCCGACAATTAAGGCTGTTAACGTACGATCGAGAGTTTTAGCACGCGAAAGTAAACTCCACGTTCCTTCATGTATGATTCAGGAGTTTATTGCCTTGATCCGTGTAAAAAAAAGACTCTTTAAACCACGGATAGAGATTGCAAAAAAGAAAAAGAAGATAATGGATGTGATATATAGGAGTGAACATTTTATCACGAGATGAAGGATGGATTGATGCAACGCGCGATTATTTCCTTTTGTCAAATAAAATAAAAATTGAAAAAAATTTTTTAATTTATTTTGCTCGAAAAGAAATTGACGGAAGATTAAAGATGTATCATGGAAAAAATTTCAACATTTGATTATTTTTCTTGATAAAAAAATAAGAAGAAATTAATGCAAATTGTTAATTGATTAAACATTCTCTATGTCCATTATTTTTTTCCACCTTGTATTTATATATATGTATATTTATGGACAATTTCATCGTGTTCGAGCTTTCACGATTCGAATCAGCTTCGAAGACCGCGCGTAATTCCAGGCGAAAGGAAAAATTGCGATGTCGTAACACGAATTCGATTCACGGTCGAACTGGCTACTGCAAGTAAATGTTGAAATTCTTTGTGAATTTTTAGTTTCGAAGCGAAAGAAAGGAAGAGAGAGAAGCTGACTCAACATTGGAGCACTTTAAACGAATTGTTTCTTGTGCTCGATGGAATAGAAACTCGAGGGTAGTTGGCTCGAAAGAAGAGTAGATTAGCAAAGATGAAGGAATGCGCGATTCAAAGCTAATTAAAGATTGGAATTTCTTGAATTTTTTGTTTTTAGGATTTAATCTTTCATTACCAAACTTACTTTTCACTTTGACTCGTGACTTTGGATCAATAGAATATTAAAAGATATCTCGTTATGGACTGAAAAAAAATTGTATGATATAAATATGAATTAAGGAAATGCGTGCACGTATGACTTTCTTCTTTACCATTATTTTGCTTTGTTGAAAGAATTTTCACATCATCCATTTCGCATTATCTCTCTATGTGTACTATGATTCGAGCACAAAGAATAAGAAACCTTTATTTTGTAAAAACTAATATGGAAATATTATCTTACGACAGATCTTGTAACAAGACAGGGAGAAAATAGTTCTGTCAGATAACCGATGTCGTTAGCTAAGTTTTCACCGTGCATCTCATATTCACCAGTCACATAAGATTAAGTTGGCGTGTAACGTGTAGGTTATTCCAACCTACGCGAGACAATAATTTCACTTTATCAAGTGTGCCTAACAACCTTTTCCATCCTTTATTTTTATCATTTCATTTGTGAGAAATGATAAATTAATTATACGTAGATAGTGATGGGCACGAGCATCCCTCAATATAGTTTGAAAAAATAAATAAATAAATAAATGAAACAATTGAATTCCAGAGAAAAAAATTCTCAAACATGTATTTGATGAAGATATAATAATTTTAAATGGAATGATTATTCGATTTTTGAATATTATGAATACTATAAAAAAATATTGGCAAGTTCACGTAATTTCAATATAATTAGATAGGCGCATAGAATTTGGAAGAAGTTTAATAATTCATGCCATATTGAGATATAGGTCACCGGAAAGATCGGCCGAGTGGAAAACTTTAATTATGCATGCGGAATAGTGACAAAAGACAAGGGATCCCCTTTATTTATTCGCAGATATTTTATGCAGCTTCGTCTATCAGATCTTGTTATCGATTGCAATTAATTCGAATTCTGAATTATTTTAGAATCTTGCGACAAATAAAATGAATAAAATAATATAATATATTTATATATGAATATATATGAATAAAATAAAATGAAAATGCTTCGTTTATGAAAATATACTCGTTGTTGTATATTTTAAATTATTTTCTCTAATCAAATATTAATGCAACGTATCTTATAAAATATTTCTCGAAGTAAAAGTAATATTAAATTCTTGAAATAATTTTTAGTAGTTGAATGATAATAATGAATAATCGACAGAACTATTATTCTTATTAATATTATTAATATTAATATTTATAAAAAAAGGAAGTGAAAAATTATAATAATAACTATAATAATTATAGTTACAATTACTTCAATAATAATTTCCATATTTTCCAATAACTTTTCTCCATTTATTTTCTCAAACACTATTCGTCTCATCATTTTTTTTTTCTTTTCCATTTCCACAGAATCATTTTCATCGTTCCTCTCCTCTATCTAAAAGAAAACAACCGCATTTTTAATAAACTCGATTTTTCGCTTTTATCGTTATTCGATCACAGGTGGACGGTCCAACGTTTTAACAGGGAGAAATGTATTATGTAAATAGCGGTTTGACTTACGGTGGAACATCTGTTGCCTCGAACCATGGTATGTAATATCAAAAATTATAGACGTGGCGCGGCCATTTGACTTCGGGGAAGAAGGGGGGGAGGAAGGGTCGGGGAAAGTCGAAGAAACTTCGTAGTACGGGTTATGTCATGTTCAATAGAAACGTGTAAAGATGGCCACCGATTTACTAGAATGCGTTCCTCTTTCTCTCTCTCTCTCTCTCTTTTTTATTTCTTTTGTTCGAAATAATGAAGGCGTAACTGAAGAACGAATGGCAATGCGAAGGAAAGCAGAGCGAGTTAGTTGGAAACTTAGTTGCTCCAAGCAAATTGCCACTTACCGTGTTTTAATGCATCGTCTTCGAGAAAATTTTCTTGGACGATGGGCCTGGAACAGGTAACGATCGATGGTGTGGAGGATCTTTTTTGTTGAGGATTAATTGGAAGAATGTGCACGGGATGATTGTTTAATTTTTTCCTTTTTCGATTGCTATGTGGAAGAACATTTTTTTTATATTAATAATTTATATTATTATTTCTATGATTAGTGACTTTACAATATTTATTTTTAAGATAAGATTCGTTTAATGTCGCGTAAGGTAGAATAAAATAGTGTATTTCGAAGATAAAGATTTTTTTTTACGTATCTACATATCAAATTGATCTTAAGATGAACTTTTCAGAAATAAATTTGTCTTCGAATAAAAGTTATACGATATTTATTAGGATAAAGATATTTTATTGATCAATAAATATGCGATAGTAAAATGAATATAGAAATAAAATGCATAAATATTATTACGGGTAACCACAATGGTTAATTGTATTGCCAACACTCGAGATAAATTATATATATACACATATTCGTTTAGAATATGTTTCTTTAAAGCAATTGGTCATAAAATTTTCTGATCGTGATTTAGTTTATCGTGTGTACACGTCCGATAATTTGTAGTTGAATCAACGATAGGCTCAGATTACTCATACAATTCCGTTTCGTGCCATGTATAAATTTATTTCTTTCTTTCTTTCCCCTCCTCTCCCCCTTTTTTTCTATTTTTAAAAAATTTTTTCATTGATTACGTTATTCATCGATTTACACATCGAGATACGTATATACATATATCTGTACTTTAGACCTGCATCGATAAATATCCTATTTATCTCGTTCCTTCGGGCCTCAATCTGAAACCGTGTCAGGTGTTTCACTTTCGTTCATGGATTTCGATCATGATTACTCACCGACTTACAATTTGCTACATGAATCATTGATTTAATATATAAAAAATTTATTTAAAGATGATTACATTGTAATAATTTAATTTCGTTGCAGGATAATTATTATTTTTCCAATAGCATTGATCTTTGAAGATCAATAATTTTTAAAATTTCAACAAGTATAAACAAATACAACAATATCCCTACATCTCCAAATCTTTAATTTACTTAATGAACGAACATCTTCAGATAAACGAATTATCATCGAGACCTGTGTCTCCATTTCCATCGTGCAATAATATTTCCAAGATTAATTTCCCTCGAATTTTACCCAATTCCGTGGTATGCGATAAAATATTTTTCTTCGATCTCATCGTAAACCATTGAACGTTATGCGTGTGTGTGTGTGTGTGTGTGTATCATGCGCGACACCATCTCGAGTGAAAGTACTCGGAATTCTTTGCGGCCAGTTTGAGCCGAGGGTTCGCCTCTGAAGAGGCTTACGCAACGCGGTATAGTAACAGGTGTATTACCTGTGTAATAACGTGGCCGAGGCTCGTTCGCACTTACGTACTTGCCACGTGTGTAAAAATGCACGCGATTCTCTCGAGTTACACCGCAGTACAATATTTTTCGATGCTTTGAATTGGAGCACGGGGGTGGAGAGAGAGAGAGAGAGAGAGAGGGAAAGGGTCACCGTGAATTAGGATTGGAAAAAGAAGTCGAGTTCAATGCGTGGTATATACAATTTCTCGCGATAAAGTTTGCAAACTCGTTGTGAACCGCCTTCTCAGGTTACTGGAATTTAATCCCTTGATGATTTCACTTCTCTTAATGATCTAGCTTAATTGTGTATAATCTTGAATGACTTAGTCCTCGTTAATCTAATCTTGAATGGTTTAAGTCATTCTGGCCAAGTTGTAGTCTCCAAGTTTAGCTTTAGTATTCTAGCTTTTAATAGTCTAGCCTCCAATGGTCTGTCTTCCAATGAATTTATCCTCTAATAATATATATATCCCTCAATGATCTATTTTAAAATTCAATGGTATTTTAGCTCTTAATGAGACTAAAATAAAGATAATTAAAAGATTATAATTATAAGAGTAACGCGATATCTGAAGAGTCTTCAGATTTTGAAAAGTGGAATGACAGTGAATTTTATTCATAGATAAATCAACAAGAAAACAATTTCTTTGTTCAGATTTATATCTTAATCTTAAGTTCAGGTATTCTGGTGTTTCTTGTTTTAATCATCCACCCATTTCCTCGCACTCCATAGAATTCAATGCAACTTCCATCAAGCGCACAGCTCTCGTTTTAAGTCTATAATTTGATTCACAATACTCGTTATATCTCTATCCAATCCCGTTCGAAGTGACCATTTACAAAGAGTTTCCTTTTAACCAAGAACTCACTTCCAATCTGGTTCTAGATCTTTGAATATTCTTTGTTTGCAATTTCAATTCAATTCACCCGACTGCGGATATATATACATATATATATATATGTATATGTATATTTTGAAGACAAGCTCGAATATTCATACAGCGCGCACACATTTCTATCTCAATCGTAAATGGATTCGATACTTTCACGTTGTAACAATTTTTCTTTTCTCCAATGGAATTTATTGGTGGAATTCTTGAAAGTGGAAGTGCTTATTGAGATAAATTAGAGCGATAAAACACGATAAAAATTGTCGACACGAATGAATTCAATAGGAGATAAGAGCAAGAACGATTAATGAGAGTTATAAGGGGAATTGTTCGTTAGAGTGAATTAAATTAAAATTATGGTACTGACAAGTTCTCAGAATTAAGTATTGATTTATTGATCAATACAGCGAGTGATAAACACATCATTGGCAATTATTAATAATCGACTTTGGCGCAATTGATTTATTATCGTTAGTTGGCGTCTACTAGAGGAATCTTTCTTAACCGTTTCAATGATGCAGCCCGTTCAAAGACCCGATTACTTAAATCGGTAAGTAATTAATACAAAGTATCGAACAGACATGAATTTAATCATCGTTCCAATGATACATATTATCCATTGAGAATTCCCTCGAACTCTACCTTATTTTTCATCCTTGTAATTTTACTTTCATTTCTATATTTTTATCTTTTATTTCTCGCATGCTTTCTATCTTAACATACTTTCTACATATATTTCTACGAAAAAAAAAAAAAAAAAAAGAGTATCGAATAAATATCCACTTTTAGAAGTTCAGATCAACGTTTATTTCCAACTTTTGATTCAACTTTCATTTCAATTTTCGTTACTTTTTTTTATTTCTCGTTACACATTTACACACTTTCTATCGCCGTACTTCAATAAAAAATAATAAATATCTATCCAAGAAAGCGACTCATATGCATATCATCGAAAATCAACCATGCAGGAAATCAATACTCGCGCGAATCGAAAGTACCAACATCCTCCGACGATCCGATTTTTCCCAATCGACCAACCTGATATTCTGAGAGAGAGAGAGAGAGAAAGAGCGTGGTTACACGTTGACACTCGCGATTGATTCTTGGTAAATTACGCCCGTCACATTATATCAATCGTTTAAATTGCCGGTTGTGCAAGGAATGCGACTGAATCTCGGCCCACAATGCGCATACCGGCATCGACGTGTCTATTGAAACGCTCACGTGCAAATTGCCGCGAGATCCGATCGTTGTGTTTTCATCCAAGTAGCCGTGTGTTGGATGTGTTGTTCCGAGAAACGGGAGATCGAAGCTACTTGGAAGGAAACGAGAGCGTTCTCGTTTCATCAGCGAGATAATTGCACTGCCTGAAATTATTACGAATTGTTGTGACCAAATTGTGAAGTCGATCGAATCGGTTCGATCGAAAGTGTTTAGTTAAAAGTATAATTTAGAAATAATATCCTATAAATGGTATATAAATACATGTAGCTATATAATATAATTTATATATTTAATATAATAATGAACATCGAACAGAATATTCCAATAATCGTGATTAATTAAATAATATCTGATTATAAAAATGGGCACGTTGTTTTCAACGTATACAACAGCAGAGGAAGCAATTACAAAACAAACAATCTTAATTTTATGTACGTAACAGTCGATATTGCCGTATTGTCGAGGAGCTATCAACGTGATTAATGCAACCCCGAGAGAGGGAATATACATAATACAAAATCGACGGAAGCAACGGGTGACTGGTAACTGATGAAACGGCTATAAAAGCCAGGCGAGCAAACATTCGAGCAAGTTCTTCGAGCAAAGAACGATTAGAAACACCGTGACCAAAGCCATTTCATTTCTCAGCCGTGTGGAATTCATGTTAACGAGTAATTGAATGTAAAGGGGCGTCCACGATGCTTGTCGCGTCACAATTGGAACATTAAAGAAGAAATATCTTCCGTGGCGGGTAGAATGGCCGTCAAATTGCCGATCAAAAGCCCGAATTTCCACTATTGTAATTTATGAGAGAGGCGTAATTAAGTAGCGTTTCGCATTTATCCGAAACATCGGTGTTCTTTCATCTTTTGAACGGTTATAAATGGAGAGGCGATTTATTTCTCGTGATAACTGCGATAGGTGATATGCTCGGGAGGAAAGGATAAAGTGATTTTTTTTCTTGTATGAAACACTAATGATTATTTTAAATAACGTAATAAAATATATATATCATTATTAATATATTTGATTGTTAAAAAAGAAGCAAAGATTTCCAAGATTAAGAAAATACGACAAGGATAAATCAAAATTTATGGAGCGAGTACAAGGATGCGCAAAAATAGATCGAGAGAATCTAGAATGGTAATTTTTTTAATGTTTAAATTTCTAGTTCTCGATCTTCACTGGAATCATAATAATTAGTTGTGATTATTTTCAACTGTAATTTCGAACGATCGTTGACGATAATCGATGCCTACATCACGAAAATCCGTAAAATTGCATGAAAATCATTGTACCTTCTGATTACTATCAGAACCCATTATCCGTAGATTCCGATGCGAATTATTCGAGACCCGAGGCTCCTTCGTATCTAGAGCTTTTCATCTAAAGCATCGCCTCTGAGGTGTATAGTTTCTTGGATCTTCTATCCGAGAGAATATATTCGTAGATCTCGACTCACCGTGTCTTTTAATCACTTCATTTAAACCACGGTCCTTACGGTTGATTTAATGAAAGGAATATTTCAAGTGCGCCGAGAGAGATATATTTTAGATCAGCTTTATGAATCGCAGCGATTAAACTCTCTCGTATAATTCCAATGAGTTTTATGAATGGAAGAATGTGAAATATTGGAAATAACGATTCTCTCGAAAGAATTTTTTTCCTCCCTCAAAACATTCGAAATCTTAATTTATCTTGTATTGCTGAATTTTACGAAATGATGAAATGTGATTGGATGCTATATGATATATATTTTTTTAATATTACGTCTATGATGGTCAGTGAAATATCAGTGGAGGGATTGGATTCAAGATTTATCCAATATTAAACGGAAGAATAAATATACCAGAATCGAATGCTTCCTCGATTTTATTACGATGTATGCTCTTTTACATGGATTCTAGGATCGATTTGCACGAGTGAAAGGATGAAGAACGTGTCTGGAACGCATCATCGCTGGATGGAAAAATAACGATTGCAACTGTATTTTTGTACAGATTATGTATCTCGTATCCTCCTGTTGGAAAAATTTTCCTCGAGAATGATTGAAATTGTTAGGTGCACTTCTGGATTATGGTAATAATATTATAGACGAGATTAATGAAATGTTGAAAAATTTTAACGTTAATATCGAGTCTCATACGCATATATATTATTATAAATAATGCTATTTATTATGGCAACAAATTATTAGTTCAATAGATATTTTAATCTTATTGGCACTATAAAAAATATATTACGTATATGCTTGCTACTAAAATTTTGAATAATAAAAATATATATTATACTTGATTTTTCAAAATAATATTATAATAATTACAATAAGATAGTATCAAGATTATATATATATAATTTAAAGTGAATTGGACAATAGAGATAAGAGAATATTTTTTTGTAGAGATATAAGGAAGTATTCGAATGCATCCATTATTTTTCATGAGTATTTCTTTTTTGCACATCTTTGCAAACGAATAATCAAAGTTTCATTCTGATATATACTTTTTCTAAACCTATACGTCTACATTTTTCCATCCTTTTGTACGATATTTTAAAAAATAAAAAAATCCAACGACTCTAGCTTCTCTCGTATAATCTCTAACGACGCAGCAACGATAATTATCTCTCTTGAGCAATCTACGTGTTTCTTCTTCTCTATTTACTTCGAATCGATGAAACTGGTGATAACACAGACGATCCAGAAACGAAGGAAACAAGTTACGCGGGAAACAAAACAGAGCAAAAAAAAAAAAAAAAAAATTCGGTTCAACTCTATAACCATAAACGTTCTCTTCGCAGAAATGGAAGTCCCAATTGGGAAGAGGAAAAATGGTGAAAATAGAAATGCATCGCTCGCCACGTTTGGCGCGCGTTCCGCTCGAGGATCACGGTTCATGATTTCGAAATGGCGCGAAAACTTCCTCGTGGATAAAGTAAGAAAACTGATCGATCGAATGTAATTAACTGCATGTCGAGAGAGAGAGTGAGAGAATTTCTGATACATTAAGCGAGAAAACGCGAAGATAAGGAGAATCGGTTTGATACGGTTGCGACGAAACGAACGATATTTATTCGCTTCCCCTCCCCCTCCTCTCGTCCCGTTCTTATCGATCTGACGAATAGAAAGTTCGATTAGTTCTGCGTGATACGAATTTCTGTATTCCAGAAAGGGAGAAAGAAATACGTGGTAATTGTGTTCCAAAAGGCGTATAAGGCACGAGGCACGAAAAATTGACTGCGAGTTTAAGTTGTGCAACGAGTTTATTACTAAATACGTAATCAGTTTCAGAGGTGTTAAGAGGGAATTCGGGATATGTGAGAGGAGTTTTCCAATGTGTTCATTGAAATGGACATTGAGTGTGGCAAGTGTGGGTGAGTTATGAAAGTGTTTGTTTTTTGCATTCGAATATTTGATGGAGTGTAGAAGTGGTTATACAAGTTTCGGTATTTGGTTGGATATTTATGTATGCATATTCATTTTTTTTTTTTTTTTTTATTTCTATTCAATGATAACTTAATTGTAGGAAGGAAAATTATACGCGTTAGAAATCTGAAACGCGAGATAATCGGGATAATTTGGGATTAAATTTATGCTCGTGTTTTTTTATTATTATGCAAGCCGTTGAAAAATGCAAAAGAATTTTTCATTGGCGAAACTTAATGATAAGATATTATTTGAACTTTTGAAATTTATCGATATCTATCTATTAATTTTTAATACAATTATATATATGTAATCTAAAAGAATAACGAATTTTTATGACAAAATAATTATAGAAAATAATTCAAATTTATAATATATTTTATAATTAGATGGTGAAGAATTTTTCATGATTAACATTATTTTATTTACGATCGATCACGAGATATTGAATAAATTTTTGCATTTCATCATCCTAATTTCATTTACAACGTAATGCAGAATACAAATTGGAATTTTCTCGCTTAAAATTGGAGAAAGATTACGTAGACGTAGAGATAGAAATTCGATGACGTCCTACTTAACATCCACTCGGAATAAAGGACTGAACTTCCGCGATAAAATCTCGTTAGATTTCTCCTTTGGTTAGAAATCTCTTGGGGTCAACCGCGGCGCAACATCTCCGAGGTTATTTAATTGTAGTTATTACGTTGATAGTTCTTCTTCTCAAAGACAAGTGAAATTTTCGGCATATTTCTTGCCGAGGATTTCTGCGAAAAAAAAAATGGCAAAACCGAATGAACTTCCGCAAGATTTCTCCCGATTAGAAATCTCGTTTAAAATATCACGTTTAAGGTATTAGGATTTCTTTGATTCTTTGAAACGAAGGGAATTTTTCAAACAAGCGTAATGTAACATGTAGAATGGGAATGAATAAATTCCGATATTTCCAACAAATTCCAATAAAATTTCCATACATTCGTAAGATTGCGATGTTCGTTCAATTCGATCGAAGCGATTGAAATTTCTTTTCCATGCCAAATAAATTTTACTCGATATAAATGACTTTGAATGATTTAAATTTTAATATATAAAAAAAAAATCTGTATCAAAAAAAAATCACTTATATATAATACAAGATCCAGGATTATTCACAATACCGAATACTTTTCAATCAAACAAATCATTTCTTTTCCAAACCCTTCAATTATAATTCCCACGAACGAACAAATTTCTTCTTATGCAATCATTAAGAGACATCGTTAGAAATCCGATTAAAACTAAAAATTGGCTCTATCGTCTTTTCTTCAAACTCTCTCAAATCTTCACGAAAATCCATAGGAATCGTTTTCGAATCGAAAATATCGAGCGCGTCGGATCGTATAGGATCTCTTCCGCGATGATCCCGGAAGCGGCGCTCCTCGAGGAGGCGAGCCATTCGAGATATATCCCTCGGATGCGGTAAATCAACCGTTCGAACTTGGAAACGATCGATTCACCTTCCGATTTCGCCTGGAACGTCGTTCTCGAGCGACGTTCCCTCGTCCACCGCGAAGCGCATCGCGCGCAAACCTTGGTGGACGGCCTCGATGGCCGATCGTCAGCTCGAGCGGAACCGTGTCCTCGCGTCACTCGGCACGTGCGTTACGTGAAACCGTGCAATAATATTCCCTCTATGGCACGAAGCCGCATTGCAGCCGCGCGAGGACTTTCTCCAGCCTGGGGCGTAGCGCGCGCGTATACGCAGCGATGGAATCGAGCGCATCGCGAGCAACAGGATCGAACAATTAACCATTTATTCGAAGAAAATTTTCTGTTGATTCAACGAGTTCGACGAAGCTGTCGATTAAAAGTTCTCCTCACTCGCGGAATAAATTGATCTTGGGTAACCTTTTCTCTTCAATTTTCGCGAGTTGATCTGTCTGAATTGTTTGTGTAAATTCGTTTGTGAATTTTTATGATAATTTATATTTCTCGTTCCAAAAGATTTATTTCAATTGTATATTATTGTAAACATTCGTTTTAATCAAAATAATAGTAGATGTATATATTTTTGATTGGTTTCTTCAAGAATATTAATCTTGATTAAAATGAAAGTTGCAGTTTGCTCTGTGGTTTGGTGTAATTTGATCTAAGATCGATTAACAAGTTGGTAGTCTTTTTTTTTTTTTATATTTAACACATTGCTCTTATCTCTGTCATTTATGATTTTTATATATAGATGAAGTATATATTTTCAATATATTTTACAATTTTCATGTGGAACTCGATCAACGCACAATAGATACAATAGTGACGCTATGATTATTAAGATTATAAGTAAAATCAAGCAATATAATTATGTTTATACAACAGCATATAAAGTAATGAACAGAAACTAAGAAGAAAATATCTCGTTTACGTAATTAGCCGGTGAAAAATTCTTTTCCTTCGAATATATTGATTGATGACGATGCTTAATGGCGACGAAGCCGGAAAGAAAAAGCCCATTTTTCATCCTATTAATCGATTGGCGGTTTTTAAGAGATTCTTAAAGCCTCCTCAGAGTCTAACCTCCTTGATGAAACCGGACAATTTATCATTATAAATTAACCAGGAGAATGTTTAGAATAGCATTTCGAATAGTATGGAAAAGAGAGTTGTCAGGTTTAATTTAGATGCACAAGATTCTCGCTAGATAACTTGGGTACATGAATTCTTACTGAAATATGTTGTCTA
Organism: Apis laboriosa; assembly: GCF_014066325.1. Lineage (NCBI taxonomy): Eukaryota > Metazoa > Arthropoda > Insecta > Hymenoptera > Apidae > Apis > Apis laboriosa. Next base: position 5,462,262 of record NW_025221207.1, read on the forward strand.
CTCCGAGGAGGAATTAAGATGCTTAATCGTGATTTAATCTTTTCTTGTCGGCGCAACGGATCAGAATTATTTCTTTTTACGTTTAATTTACGTGAAAGTTCAGTTGTTGTTGGCATTGAAGTTGGAATAATTGCACGAATTAAACTCGATGATTCCAATCGCACTAATTCGAAGAAATTATTATACCTTTATAGGAAAGGAAAAAGAAGAAGAAGAAGAAGAAGAAGAAGAAAAAGTTGAACCGGAAGATAAAAATCAAAATTTGAAAGGATTCTCGTTTGATCGGAATTTTTTGATAGCTTTTGAAAGTTTTGATTAATATTACTCTTTCCTCGTATCGAGAAAATCATAAAATATCCGAAAATAAAAAAAATGTTAATTAAGGACACGTGAAATACGACTCGATATATATATAAAAAAAAAGTAATAATTGATGTCTCATTTAAGGATGAAATTTTTATAGGTGATTATCCGTCAATTCCTACTATTTTATTGATGTCGTATTTTATTATTTCGTCGTTCGATATTGAATCTTTTTTTTTTTTTTTTTTTTTTTTAAATAAGAAGCACCTCTTCCAGAACCGAAAATATTTTCACGTGAAATTTATACTATTTATGAGAGGAATAAAACGTTCTTACAAAAGTATTTCATATATCCTTAGAAAATTTATTTTTACGATTCGAAAGATTCGTATGATTAAAATTCGAACAAGATTTCGATTTATAATTACGTTTTAATATCGTTTAAATAAGAGACGCGAAAGTTTAGTATAATATAATTTAATAATTTCAAGTAGTAGTTTGTTATAAATTTGATCGAATCGAGACTTCAACCTAAATATTATCATACAAATTCGCTGTTAGAAAATAAACGAAGAGAGATATATATACACACGCGCCCGACCAATAACAAAAACAATCCACAAAGTCTCGTCCCGTAGATGCGTAATTATCGCGCTCGTTCGAATCAAAACGATCAGTGCCATTGGGGCCACCGGTTCTCGTAGTCACGAAGTCAGCCAAAGGTAAGAAGATGGCCGAGAAATTTTAATTTTCCATTTCGCAACGCGCCTCGTCATTCATCATCGTCCAACCATTAGTTCCGTTCGTTCGCGCCGCGTGTATGAATATTTAAACGTCGAAACCGGCTCGAATTCGGCTTATCCTTTCGTCCAAGCAATTTTCCACTGTGATGCTTGTGCGCAGAAAAATTCCAAAAATTCAGGAAAAATGCAACAAGTAGAGAATTACGATCGACGGTTGTATAATTGCTTCCGTGTGCGCGAAACCGCCATTCGAGATCACCAATCAGGCAGTTGGATTAGAGAGAGGGGGAAGGGGGTCTAAAACATCTTGGACGTCGCCGCTTTGTTCGTCGCAACAGGTGTGCGAGGCGCAAAGACGCGTTTGAAAGAGATCTTCTCGTGAATTTCGTTTTTTCTAATTTTCGTGATGGAACGCTGTTGTGTGAATAGGATTTGTGAGGTGGTTTTACCAACGGTCGATAGATTTTTTTTTCGTTGCTATTTTCTTGAATTTTTGTTTGAAGTTATTTAAAGAATGTTATTTAACCCGGTTTGTTTGTTCGCGTTGTTACTCGTCGATTCATTGCGAATGATTTTATTCTTTGTAATTATTCCAAGAGTACATCATCTAGTAGGAGTGCATCTATATTAGTATCCTATTTAAAATGCAGTTTCCTCTTTTTCTCTAAAATATAAACTTTACAATCTTACGTAATTTAGACTCTTAAAAGAAACAACTACCTCCATCTCCCTCTCTCTTTCTCTCAAACATCGTCAAACTTTCTTGAAATTCTCCCCTCCAAAAAATCCATTAACCAATCCTTCGAACCCGAATCCTTCGAAGGAAGAAAAAAAAGTGATATCCCGTAAAACTTCCTCAAAAATTCTCGATAAAGAGACGAAAGAGAGAAGGGGATATCTTGCCTTCCCCTCCGTTCAATCTGTCAAACATCGCCTCGTGGCTTTAATCGAAGCTGACAGAATCGGGGCCGTAAACAGGCAGGAGTGTCGACCGGTTAAAAGCCTACCGTCGTACGCAATTATAATCGTCGCGGTGCGCCCCGTTTCCAAAGAGTCAGAGGACGAGGCCTGGCTCGTTCGTGTCCAAAGAAGATCTGCGGTGCCGATTTGGGGGCCCCGCGCAATCCTCTCGCGATTGTGGACCGGTCACATGTCGGCCGTTCGCGAGCGGACAGGTGGTTTCCGCGCGAATTAACGAGTCCGCGCGATTATCTGTCGTACGCGTTAATTGGCGGCCGCGTGTCTTCCTCCTCGCGACGACGAGGATCCCTAACCTGTTGACGTGATCGATAAAAAAAGAAAGGAGAATTTATTTAGTTTTTTTTTCGACAATACACGAGGATCGATCCTCGGCCTCTCCTCCTCATCGTCGAACGATGATCGACGATTGCCGGTTGACTGTGAGCATGACTCGCGCAGTCGGCAAGTTTGGGAGTGACGTTGTCGGTTCAGTGTCCTTTCTCGTGATGCGAATGGGGTGAGGTCGTTTGTTTTTTTTTTTTTTTTTTATATTTCAATTCATTTAATTGTAATCTGATTATTGTCTCGAGAATATTATAGATTATATGTCGATTGAAATGTGATTAATGAGATAAGTTTTATGTTTAATTGAAAAATGGTAAATGATATTTAATTCGATACGTAATTCTATCGGTGGTAATTCGAGTGATAAAAGATATAAAGATATATTCAGTTTAAATTTCATACGCGATAATTGGTTGGCGAGAATTGAATGAACTTTCCTCTGGAAATAATTGACGTTTGCCTGAAATATCAAGGTTCAAGTGAAATTTATAACAGCATCCGCGTGCTTAATCACGATGAATATCTTTGATAAAGAGAAAGGAAAAATGAGAGATTCTTCTCGCGCTTGTAACAAGAAGAATCAGTCTCAAGGGAGATTTCTTAGAAGGAGGAAACCTCTTGATCGACCCAATCCTATCAGGTCATCGAGATATCGTCAAAAGTTATTTTCCTTTATGTCGCAGAAATTAATATTCTTCAAATAAAAATGTTTTGATACGCAATTTTTAAAAATGTTTGCAATTCATTTACAATTATTCATAATTAAACATTAATGGAAAATTTCGTAGAATTGATATAACGATATATACTTCGTTTAAAAAATTCTATGAATTTCCATATTTCCATATAATAGATTATATTATCCTTAATGTATAATATATTATTCATTATTTATATCGATTAATATTCCAACTAAAACCTTCGTAATACTTATAATATTACTAATGAAAATATATTATACAATTAATTCCATTCCATTCGATCGAAAATGGTTATCATTGATGAAATCGCTTCATTAAAAATAATTCTTCCCATTCCATATATTACAAACCGATGAAGCCGAATATCGGCTAATTAAATTAAAGATACACCGATTTTGATAAAGATTCCATTTCGATTGGAGTTAATTAACAGTACTTTAAACGGATAATCAATGATAGCCAAGCAATCTAATAGCTCATTCCGCAGAACCAATCGTTTTCTATTAAGCCACGAGTGTAAGATGCTCCAGTCGATGCAAGTATGTCTTGAACGTCACGCGGCCGTTTAAACAGTGTTTAATTATTTCTATCTACTGGACAATTCGATTGTGACGAATTGCCTGGTTAATCTCGCCGATTAATCGCGATTTGAATTACTTATCGTTCCATCCCATTCGATTTCATTTTATCGATGGAAATTGTACTTGTTGTTAATTCGATTTAAAATTAATTATTCATTATTGAAAGTAACTTCAATTAGATTTACATCAATTACAATCGACATCGTATCGTATCTTTTTAAAGGATTATTACGAAGAAAATGTAATTATGCTAATGCATATTCGAAAAGTAGAAATTTTTAGAATCTGTGTGTCGAAAGAATATTTCGACTTTTAAGTTTATTCATCTCGATATCTATCACTTGTATTATTCATAAACACTCTCACTATAGAAGATATTATTAGTACATTTTATTATAATATTTATTTATTCCTTCCATTTCGCTCAAAATTTCTTCACCCTGATATATCAAAAAACGCAACTAACCTGACAAATCGTCAAAAAAGGAAGAAAAAAATTCAAAATTCGTTCAAATAATTCGTAATAATCCTTTCTTACCTCCCCTTGACAAATATATAAACGACTACGTCCCAACGAGAATAATTAGAAACAACGCGCAAAACGTTTAACCAAACAATAATCCAGAATTTCCTGGAACTTCAATTCTCATAAGCTTTTTCCCTCCCAAAATTTGTCCTCGATCCCTCGAGACAACGCGTTTAACGCGTTTCCAAAAAACACGCGCGCCTCGAAGAGAAAGATGGATCCAACCAACCGGTCCCGTTTTGCGTACCAACGCGTCAACGTTCACGCTTTGCATACGCGTCCATACGTGAACGACGACGAAGAAAATCCGCGCGTGAATTAATTTCGGACGTTTCACCGTTGGGTATGCACGCCGGGTTTGAATGCACGCGCCGTTGCCTCGCGAAATCGGCGCGACGAGCGCGCCAAGGAAACGAGAAAAGGTTTGGATTGAAACCGACGGGTTGTTTGGCGGATGGCATGCGAGCGTGTTCGTAATTGAAAAGCAGAAAAAATGAAAATTGAAAGCGTTCCGCGATACGAGAGGCGGACGGGAGTTTTCTCTTTGGAGTTGGCACAGCCTCGATCGCGCAAAAATGCAATCCTCGTTGTGATCGATAATGCGCCCTCTTGAAAGGGTTAGGGTGTAATCCGAAGTAGAAAGCAATAGAACTTTTTTTATAAATAAAAAACGTCTCTCTCAAAATAATCTATTTCATCCAAAATCGTTCCTCGATATATTCTCGATGCAATAAAAGATATGGATCTCTCTCTTGCTGTCCTCGATTCAGCAACAGATACATATAAATATATATATATATATATGTATACTCATATAAAGGAAGATCCTTTTCCGATGAGCGTCTCGTTAAAAGAAGGGACCTCTTCCTGCCGTTTCGTTGATAAAATCAGGCCACTTTCACTGCAAAACGGTTAATTTACGAGCAAAACCGGCGCACACCGTGCGGAGAACGTGCAATTGAGAAAAGAGAGGCGGGATAAAGAGGATCGGCGTTCGCTTTCTTCTCGCTTCGTCGGGCTAATTGACCGAATCGAAAGATGAGGGAGCGCACGTTGGCGACAAGAGAACGTTTCCGTTTGATGCGTGGCTTCTGTAATTCTGTAAGGAAGAAAGGGGTCACGGGGTTAACGCTTCGGGGTTAAACGGAGAGGTTCCTAAGTCGAGGTAGAAACTGCACGGCAAACGTGGATTCTTCTTCGTGCGAGGAGGACGAGCTTGATCGTTTAATTGCTCGTCTTTCCACACTTTAAGGCCAGTGTTTCTCAATCTTTTCTCGAAACGTAATTTCATTTTGCGACATGCGAATAATTTGCGACCCCTTTTTCTCCCTTATGAATATGTATTTTTAATTAGTTTTGAAGTGTACTCTTATTTCTTTTTTTTTTAAGCCTTCTCAAGTTTATTATTTGAAATTACGAGTTGTAATTACCTATTATGTAAATGTTAGATGATTTGGGTAATTTGTTTTAAGTGTATAAAAGTTTGAAGATTATTGTTAGGTCTGTTCAAAAATTTTTCTTTCTTTTTTTTTTATTGTTAATAATTACGAGCTATTAACTGAGCTTTGAAATAAAAACTATGTAATCACTGTGCAATTTATAACGATTAAAAATTACATAAGGCGATGAAGAATGAAGATATCAATAGGAACATCATTATTTCAAGGTAGAATCCTTTTTATAGAATCTTACACATATCCCGCAAAAAGTGACTGAATCAATTCTTACATCAGCATTATAATAAAAAAACTCAACTTTTACATAACCAATGACAATAAAAATAATTCGAAACTTATATATAACCCATAGAAAAAATTAAATATCTTCTCATCAATTCTCATCGATCTCGGTTTTATTTTTCGAGTTGTTCGCTCAGCACGCCACTATACAAAATTGAACCAAAATGGTCTCCTAAATTCGGTGTAAATTCGTGGGAGGGTGAAAGAAGTACGTTCGTGCATCCACGAGACGGTTGTGCAGTCTCGTCCGGTTCCGTTCTCCATTCCCTCCTTGTATCTCTCCAACCAGAGGACCTTGGCGAGGGAAAATAAATAATAGCGTGCGGCCTTCGTAGTCGGCCGCGAGAGAGAAGTTAATTGCTCTCCATGCGGCCGAGCTACCGCCGTTCGAAAATAATATCCCGCGATCGGCCGTAATGGCACTGTTACACGGGACGTTTCAACGGCCGCGACCTCTCGCGTTCTTGACCGCCGCTTTCCCCTCATTTTCGCTCATTCTCGCTCATTTTCGTTCGATGTCAGGTACTGACTTGTCTCGTTAAATTTCCCATCGCTTCGACTATGCGTGGTTGATAATTTTTCAACGAGAGATTTTCTTTTTGACGAGATGTGTATCGCGATTTACAATACAACGTGAACGTGGATCAAATGTGATTAAACGTGTTTGGTAATTTTTAAGCGAGACGGGACGAGTGTTTCTCGTGTAATTGTAATTGTGAATGGTGTTGGAATAAGTAATTTCGTTTCTTTTTTTTTTAATGGGATTTATAATGCGTGATTGTGAGAGAAGGGGAGTTACAATGTGCGAGGTTTTGTATTAATTGGTCAGTTTAAATCGAATAAAGATGTACGTGTGTTTAATGAGATTTGAAACGAAGTGAAAAATTCGTGGATTATTTGAAAACAGTTCGTGGCATTTATATATAAATCGTGGTGAACAGTAAAGTTGAAATATAAAGTGTATCTGATAAACGGAAGAATGTGGTGAGTGGCCGGTGATTTCTTCCTGCTGCCTCTCTTTCATTTCTCTTAGTTAGTTGCACCTTGTGGTGAATGGTATCGTTTTGATCGAAAAAGAAGATTTACAACGAGCACCATCGTTGTAAAAAGAGTTTTGATATCGGCAAAACGATGCAATGCTACATGTTTGTATTGTTTATAATGATTTATAAATATCAGTTAGTTTTTCTTCTCGAATCCCGTGATATATCAGTTTCCATTTTCCAAAATTAAATTAATTTATTTCTATTTAATCTTATGCAATTATACGAAAGAGCGCGATAAACAATAAAATATAATAAAATACAAAAATCTCAATCTTTTATACAACGAGTGTAAATTCGGATATTATGAACTTAATTCACGAGAAATTCTCTTTTAATTCTCCCATTGCTCTAATTCAGTGGTTTCCAACCTGTAGACCTTTTAAGAAATCATAAAGGATTTTCGAATTATCAATTACCTTTTTATTCGACAATTTTATTATATATTACATTTTGTTATATCAAAAGATTCAAAAACAATGCCATTCATAGTCATTCATTTTTTAAAACCAATTTTGAAAATTTTTCGAATCATTCGAGGAGGAAGGATCGTGAATTATTGTACTTGAATACTATAAAAAAATTCGAATATCGCACAAAAAAAGAATTGAGAAACTCTGCCCTAATTACAACGATGTAGATCGACGAAACATTAATAGTTCTGGGATCGTTGGTCTCTCGTGTTCGGGTCGTCGCATTCGACACGACCTTCGAGGCGTATTGAACACGTTCTTGCTCTCTTAGCTTTATGACGAAGCTTACACGAGAGGAGAAACGAGCAGAACAAGTAAATGATCAGGGGGGGAAAAAGTTTCACTCTTCTTCGTACCGTTAAATAGACTTTCTTAAATCTCGTTTTCGATTTTTTACGCAGTGAAAATTGTGTCAGATTGTGTCTGTCCATAGTATACATTGTAACTATCCAGACTGATATTATTGAGCAACGATTATCATTATAAATGATTGATATATACGATCACTTTTACGAAGAAAACAGATATTTTGCGAAGATTGAAAAGATATTTTCTATTTCAAGGATATAAATTGATACGTGTATTTTTGGTTATCGTTAATTCATTCATTAAACTGTTACATTGGGATCAACGAATTATCCTCCAATTAAAATGGAAAAGTTGCACTAAATTTTTGTTTTGTTAATAAACGAATATCCAATTACAGAGATTGAACAAATAAATAGAAAGAAAATATGGTATGTGAAACAACAGTTATCTCTTGCAGCTATGCTCTTTTTTCATTTATTCATATTTACCTTTTTTTTTTCAATATTCACTGATTCGAATCACGAATTCACAGAAACATGTACACGCGTATTATTATTCTTCTTTTGAACAAATTCGATCGATTATAACTCAACTGAATGATTCATATCGCGTTCATTGTTAGTTCTCTTTGGGAAAAAAATCGAAAAAAATGGTTGGTATATTGGGTTTGCTCAGAGGAATCGAAAAACGGTAAATCGCGAAGTTATGGAAAGTCATGGATCGAAGCGTATCGGCTATTATATAACGTAACGAATACGGCCTTTATGTTTCCCGTTTTTTACGATTGTGTATCGGTTTTTTTCTTTCTTTTTTTTTTTTTAGAGGGAAGCTAAATTTCAAGGTAGCTCGCGTTCGACAAGAGGAATTTGACCCGCAATCGATGCCAAGCGTTGCGCATGACCGTTACCTGAAATCGAAATAAAAATTGAACTACGTTCTATTGTTCTGTGATAAAAGGTGAACGAATGGATTAGTTGGTTGAAAAATTGTAGGAATTCCTTGATTTTTATCTCGAGCTTACTTGTAAATTATATGTAACTCCTTTCCTTTTTCTTTTTAGATAGCAAACTTCAAATTTCGATCAAAATTATTTAATTGTTAACTATCATAGTGAAAAGGAGCAAATAAAAAAATCTAACTTAAATTTATTTAAATTACAAATCTATTTCAGATTTATTATACAGAAAGTTTTTTTTTTTTTACGTGTATCTCAGAAATCAAGCAGAGCAGCATTAAGTATATAAATAGAAATAAAAATTTCATCCGTTTAAACTTTATCTCGATCGAAATGTTACCTGTCAATCACTTCAAATTCAAAAAAGAAACATCTTCTCTTCCAAATTGCCCAGTATTAATCAAAAATATAACCAACAGAGAATAAAAGAATGAAAAAAATCTTGGCTCCAAATGAAACAAACTTTTTTTCTTCCAAATTCCAAGAATTTGTAATTGGAGATACAATCAATGCACGATTAAAAGTATCACTAACCTTTACGGATTCGATTCTGGTTGCAGGTGGAAGGATGTTTAAGAGGCTGTCGAAGTCGAGGCGGCACAGCGCCGATGACGTGGCCCTTTCGTTATCGAGCCCGACGACCCTGGACGAGCCACCGGGGACGTCTACACCGCGGGACAACTGTCAGAGCATCAGTCCAGCCGCCCTGCTGAGGGTTTCGAGGACGAAGTACACCAGGAGAAGCTGCGGGGACGCGAGCGCCATGCAGGCGTTACTCGCCACCAGCAAGCAGGAACAGGAGCAGGACGCAGCCGAGGCGGATTATCAAATGGTCACGGCCGTTCCTGCCTTCATCGTTGAGCACGAGCCCGAGAAACAACGTGGTGAGTGTAAAAATTCGAGTCGATTCGAGATAGCAACGATAGTTTTCACATTTGAAAATAATGTGTTGATTTCATTGAAGAACAATCTCGAAAATTATTTTGTCTTAGATAATTAGATGTTTTGTTATTTGTGATAGGATTAATTCTCGACACGATGATTATATATATGGAAGATGGAATTACATTTTGTGTTAAAGAAAATAGGATAAAGTAGAAAAATTTATGCTCGAGTAATGGCAAGCTGAAATTCTGTTGCTTGATTTGGATCGATTTTATAAATTGATAGGTGATAATTGAGATAAATTGTTCAATTATTTCTTCCATTCTTCTAAATATTCACGTTAATCCATTAGATTGAAATGCCTTGACGTATATCAAATTAAATTTCATTTGCCTCTATACATTATGGTTATTAATAAGGTAAGCATAACGTATGAAGCATCGGTGACGCTTATTAATTGAATAATTTCTTAATCACTTCTTAATAACCATGTTATATATCGTTTCTAATTTCTGTTACCAATCAATATTTACTTTCAACTAAAATTTCTTAAGGGATATTCACTTTCATATATAAATATCATATTCACTTCCATATGTAAATATCATACATGCGAAGTTTCAAAGTTTCAGAATCAATAATATCCCCTATTATTCCCCGTTTATTAAATATCTCACGAGAAAATATCGTCACGCTTTTCAAGCTTCCACTGATTTTTACTTATTTTTTTTCTCATAATTACAAACGATTACTCCGTCTCTTTGAGACACGAACGATTGATGGTATATCCAATCGAATTGAAAAACATACATCGTAAGAAAGAAATAAAAAAAAGAAAAGGAAAAAAAAAGGGATTTGAAAAGGACGTTTGTAATTTTCCCAGCAATCAAACAAATTACGATTCGTGTCAACGAGTGTATACGAGTAAGTAGTTGTTGATTTGTAATACACTCAACGTTGTTAGAAATCCATAATTATTATTCGTAGCTACGAATAAACACTTCGTTCAGTTTCCTCATGCTAATGAACGTTCGATTATCGAGAATATTAAATGACTGTTTTATATCTTCTCATGGAAGATCATTACAAATAAAAAAGAAATAAAAGATTAGAGAGTAACGCGTTCATGGATGTCATTTATGAGAAATTTAAAATAAATCAAATTTTATATCCGTGAAGAAAATTTTATAATTTTTAAAAACATCGTGTATCAGAATATATCTTAATATCGTGACGTGTTTCATACAGGATGAGAAGTTTAAACACGCGCGCACACATTGGAGAAGAATTAAAATAATTATTGCGAAGTGAAAAGGAATTATTATCGATTGAAGAAAGGTGAACAGCGCTCTCATACATTCATACATATTTTATTATATTATTATAATATTATAATTCGATTATAATTTTAATAATAACACGTCATCAAGTATTGCTAATTAATACTCGTCAAATTCAATAAGAATTAATCATACATTGATCAATAATTTGCATTACAATTTCAAAAGCATTACGCTGAAAATTTACTTTCCTTTTTTTTTTTTATCATATACACATCTATAACACGTTACATAAAATCTGCATTCATTATCATCACAATCAAACTTGAAAAAATATTTATTCCTTGCTTTCCTTATCCAACTATATCCAACAACTTGCATTACAATAAAACCATTGCGCCAAAAGATTCACCTCCCCTTCCTATCTTATCATATATATGTATATATATATATACAATACCACATAAAATTTCCATTCATTATCACCCTCGAAGACAATGACACCATTCCAGACAGTTCAAACGTGCCTCGGTTATATAATATTCAACCATTCACTCATCGACTTTCTAAACTCACGACGAATCGAAACGTTTCGGTAATTTTTCATCAAAAAACTGTGTAATGTACAGTTAGCTGGTACGATTCTTTTTCCGCATTGATTTCATCTCTCAGACTGTGTTTCTTCGATTTGTCTCACGCTTGATTTCATTCAAGGAATAGATGCACGAAAGAGATGCAAAATTTTTGACAATCCATCCATTTTTGACAATTTTTGAATTGTTATAACGAGTAATTAAGTAACTAAGAAAGAATTCACCTCTTGTGATTTTCGTAAAATAAAAAAAATTTGCATCAAATTTCATCAGAATGACTCAGTCACTCGATCATCTTTCAAATTTGCAATTAAGAAATTCTTTTCAGAATTTATGCAATTACGAGCACGAGATAATAAATTAATCGTTGAAATAATCGTATTCAATTTTTTTTATTTTGATAAAGTATATCGAATATCGAATAGGATATGCTTCTTATATAAAACAAATGACTTTTAATTAATAATTCATCGTTGCTTTATTATTCAGATTTGTGAATATACTTATTCATTTGTCAATTTTATTTTTCGTTTAAACAGGCAGAAATGAGAAGATTAATGCAATATAAATTAATTTAAACACTTTTCGCAATCAACATTCATCGATTCATTTTCTTATGTGATGTGATGTAAAGTTGAAACGGATGTGAATCATTAGAGACCAGCAATTATCCAGATCAATCGTTTTCCATGTTGTAAATGGTTAGTAACCTTAGCCTAGCTTCTTTTAATGTCAGTAAACGGATCACCGTTTTCTGCAACAGTATTCATAGATCGGATCAAGCTACTTATTATCTAATTTTATCTATTTTTCTTTCGATTTGTGCCTCTATTTTTCATCGCTTTATTTATCCCTTTAGTTATTAGAAATTGTTAGTTTTGCATACAACAGAATAACGCGTAGAACAGTTTCGATTAATTAAAAAAAAAAAAAAAAAATTTGAAACAGTCTTCTGGAGCGAATGAGAGATACTCACGCAACGTGATCGTGCTGTTAAACGTATCCATTTAGAGTAAAGAATGCAAATTTAAATGATTCGATTCTTGCAAATTGTCTAAATGCGTGTGATTATCCTATATAAGATATAAATTTGAATAGAGGGCGAACTTTGTAGAATACATCGGTCTAGTTACTTTTTTTTATTGTTATAGCACTATAAATTTTTTGTTTTGAATTCGTAAAGTAGAATTCCACAGGGATAAAGAAATCGAAGAATTAATTTTCCGCAAATGATGACAACTGTATCATTAATTCATTTAATTTATAATTAGAGAAGTTTTCTGATAATGAGGAAAAATAAATCATCATTAAAAATTCAATGTATATTTGATGATTTGAACTCGTAAGCGCTATAAGAAGCTAATAACATCACATGAAGGTGTGTCTTATTTGCTCGAGTGCCGCGCCTAATTAATTCTTTTCGCGAAATGTCATAGTCTTCGAACGTTACAATGCTCGAGCAATCTTTGCAACAAAGACACGCGATCAGAAAAAACAATTATATAATAATATTTATTGTTTCTGACGTTAATATGTCATATCCCCATCGTTTTTAAAATACAATGCAGATTTATAATATTAAATTCACTCTCTGTTTTGCAATACTTTTAAAAAAGAAGAAAATAATATTTAAATCAATATTGTTACCATAATCTCGCAAGAACAGAAGCGAAAGAACACAAGCTTAACTCGAATCCTTTGTACTATTATTCATTATCGAAATCTTCACTATACGTTTTATACGTATAACTCAAATATATTACCTGATGTGATATCCCCAAGCTACGTAAAACAGACATTTATTATATATTCTCCATCGTTAAAACGTTTCCCCTTCTTCTTCTATTTTTTTCTAACACTCGTGCAAGACAGAGAGAGAAAAAGAATCTAGCAACCATCTCCATAACCATTAAACCTCTCATGCACTTACTCGCAAAAAAAAAAAAAAAAAAAAAAAAAAAAAANAAAAAGTATCGTGAGAACAATCTTGGAAGCATTTTCATTTTTATCGAAACACCGAAATCAATTCCACCAGTCCCCCGGTAATCACCGCGAATATCCGCCGCTCGAGAGGGCAGTCATCGAGCCGCCCAAATGGCGTCGATAATCGATGGCGGTTATCGTGTATCGTGGCGGGTAAAATCGATCGCGGGCGCCATGATAACGGGCGATGAAAGAAAGAGTACAGTTAATCGCGGGCTACCCTTTCGGCCGTTACGGTACATCCTGTATCCCTCGAAACCGTCTCATTTACAAAATCGCATGAAACGCATGGACGCATGCGGCGCACGTACGAACCAGAACGAGCATTTCGAGCCCGGCCAGGCGATCCGTCCCTGGAAGAAGAGGGAGAGATGGTGCGCACGATTTTCACATTCAAATTGCCCTCGAAAGAGAAGAAGAAGAAGAAGAAGAAGAAGAAGAAGAAGAAGAAAAAAAGACAGAGAGGGGAAGAGAAGAGGATGATGGCGTGCGTTCATCAGAGAGAGGGTTCGAGGGTCAAAGCGTTTTAAAGCGTTGCGACCGAGCCGCACGCGTCGTGCGAAATTAACACTTTGCCGGGCGGCTGTCAAGTATGGAATACGTGTATGTACGTCTTAACTGGATGTTCCGTTGCGCGCTTCCGTGCGCGAACACACGCGTGGAAATGTTCTTGCGATTAGGTCGTTCGTTAACGGGTTATTTCTTTTTTTTTTTTTCGATTAAATTTTTGCGCGCGTTAAATCGATTTCCTTGATATCGAAGAGATACTCGATGGAATTATTTGATATTCGAGCGTAATTTTAAGTACTTTTTTGGTATGGTATGTGGATGGATGTTTTTTAAAAAAAATTGGAAATAGCGGATGATTCCAGCCGATTATCGAGTGCATATGTTGAGTGCATATGTGTATGCTGGATAACTGGATGTTTCGTTGCTACTCTTGCATATGAAAACATGTGCAAATGTTTTTTATGATATTAAAGTTGTTGAAGAGGGATAGTGTTTTAGGCTTGTAATTTTTTTTTCGTAAAATATTCACGTATAAAGACGTGTGAAGATTAGGTTTGTTGGATGGATTCTGGAGAAAATTCTTCCTAGAATAATATAATTTTCCTTAAATTATTTCAATGTTGTAATAAAATATCGAACTTTAATAAAATACAATGTAGCGAACAAGATTTTGATCGGTCAATTTTGTGGAACAATTTTCATCGAACCGAAGATTTAAAATCCACGTGTTATAACCATAACGTGTATAATATTTCTTTACACCCAATACTTTTTCTCTCCTCATCCTGTTCGAGGAAATCATCGTTCGCGATATCGTCCAATTAGCAATCAATGATCTCGAACGATTCTCGAACTCGAGTCGAATCGGATCGAGTAAAAGTAAACGGTTTCTGAAAATTCCCATCTTCGAAATGACGCTATGGAAGAATTTCACTCGAGGAGGAAGATAGTATCGCGGTCACGTGCCCGTTTCTTTGTTGACCAGTGTACACGCGGAGGACACCGTTTCCTGATGTGGCGAGTCTAAGTGCTCTCGAACAGAATTGCATGCTCTGATGGCTTCGGTGTCCTTTGCTTCGTGGCAAACGGATCGCCAAGTACTGTTGCTCCGGTACAGTGTTTTCCAACATTTTTCGAATCACCGCCTCCTTCCACGATTATATTTCATTTATAATTTCCTTTCGTTCCTCCTACGAATCTCGTTTTACCTATTCGTCTGAGAAATTATTAGAATTACTTACTCGAGGCCTCTACTTCTTCGTGCGATCAAACGTTTAATTTTATAATGTTGAGTACGATAACGAGAGAATTATTGAAAAGTATATCGTCTATGATAGCGAAAATCATTCGTACGGAAGTTGAGAATTACTGATCTTCAAGTCCAGATGTTCGGTATTGTGACTTAAGTTCTTTTTAAAACGCCGCTAAACGCTTGAACTTCGCATCCTTTTACTAATCACGGCGTGAATTATTTGCTTCGTTAGAATAAGGTATGCACGAAGATAGATGTGCAACATTCTCCATCTTTTATTTTTATTTTTCTTTCTTTTTTTTCGAGATTATCGTGTTGAAAGGTGGTAGTCGTTTACGATATGAAGTTTATTTTTGTTTGTATTAATCATATGATGATGGGGATTATTAAGGAAATAATTAAAAAAATACGAGTTCGTATTCGAATCTGTTTGAGAAAATGAAAAGGGAATGTAATTTTGGAAAGATTTTTATCGTATCTCAAATATTTTCATATGTAGGTTATATAACTTATAGGTGTGAATTAATAGTATGTTACGGTTCAGAAAATTTTACGTTCCAATTCTTGTTTCGATGAATAAAAGAAGGAGAGGAAGATCGGAAGAAATAAATTTTAGAATATTTAGAAAAGATTCGATATTTCGAAAAAGATTGTGGTATAACTTTTTTTTTTTATATCTCATGTCAATCATTTTACTTTATCATCCATCATTAATTTTAATTACCTTAGGAATAAAGGAAAGATTATGTGAATATAGTATGATCAATTAGCGAGATCTAAAATAAATTTTCCTTTGTCGCAATAATTTACCTACCAGTTTAAAATACAGTTGGTACCAGTCTCGTTAACGCTTAACTGTAAGGACCTCTTCACAATATGTGCAACCCCGTACTTTCGGAATATTTGCCAACGTTAGATAATTAACAGACCAGCATCAAAAAGCTGACGATTCTAAATGGAACTGTTTGTAAATTGTTAGCGCAAATTAATTATAAAACGACAAACGAGATGTGCAGGACAAATTTACAAATATTTATATTAAATAGAAACTCGTATTTCTATGATTTAATTTTTTCTTTTTTTACATCTAGCTGTATTATAAAATTATACGTTCGTTTAAAAATTTATGATGTGTGTCATAAAATAATTATAAAATTATCGTGCAAAATTTTTCTATTGAAAAGAAAAATCATGAGTAATAAATTCCAAGGATTGCTTCGAGTCAGTCACATAAATTTTAACATTCACGACATAATTTCATTCCATCCACATTTCTTGTATCTTCCATTAGCACCTTCAGTTCTTATTCTCCATTGACTTACTTGATGAATAAAATTCTCATCAGATAAGTAGCTTCAAAATAGAACATATATCCTTTCCTTTCCTGATTAGTTTTAGAATTCTCAAAAACGAACAATTGATAACTTATTCTATTTTAGGTTAATTTATAATTGCTATTGCAAAAAACCTAAAATATTGCATAACCTGGAAAATAAATTTTCCAAATAAATTCCACAAGAATCTTTTAACCTTATAAAAAAAAAAAAATCCAGTTTTCCAATCTAAAATACAAAGTATGTGCTATATCATATGGATCAATATGAACGAGACTTAAAGCGACATTGCAATTCACGCATGGAATTAGCGGTATTTAGCGGATATTTCGAAAAATTAGCAAAAGTGTCTGGTGTGTACGAGTATCTCGTTTTTTTCTTTTCTTTTTAAAAAAAAAAGCTCGTCGTGGAACGGCTTGTCGGATCGCAGCCTCGGTTTTATATAACAGGCAGCGTGCTTCTGGCCGCGTTACGGTGCCTTCTTCCTCTAGAATTAAATTGCGTTGATCGCAACGCATTGTCGGCCCGACGCCGCCTTTGCCTCTCTCTGAAAACACAGTTCATCGTCGGTTACTAGCGACGACGCGTTTCGCCCGACCTTCTTTTCTCTCCTGTGAATTTCGTCTCGCCCGTCTCGAAAAGCTGTATA
Organism: Apis laboriosa; assembly: GCF_014066325.1. Taxonomy (NCBI): domain Eukaryota; kingdom Metazoa; phylum Arthropoda; class Insecta; order Hymenoptera; family Apidae; genus Apis; species Apis laboriosa. Next base: position 5,479,426 of record NW_025221207.1, read on the forward strand.
ACTGTCAGGAGAAAGAACTTGGGCGAGGGTAATTCATCGACGCGACGGTGAATTGAATCGACAACCTCGAGGCTTTGCTTCCCTCGATGATGGAAGGCTCGGTGATAAGCGAGCGAGCTCGGCGATGATCCCGTTTATGAAGTGAGATTTCAATTTTGTTTCATGATTCGTTGGATGTTTTGCGGACGATGATGTCTGATGACGCGTGAATATATATTTTTTTTAATTTTAGACATTGATATTACGATGACGAGATTATTTAACGTCAATTTTTCTTGAACAATTTTGATTCGCACAAGTTCAAATTATGCAGAGAATAATATTGAGAAAAATTGATGGTAATTTTCAATTTTAAGATTGAGAATTAATGTAATTTTTTTTGAAAAATTTTCGTTTAGGATATTAGAGTGTAAAGTATAGAGAGAATAGAGATGACGATATGTAATTATTTTAAATTTTATGAAGATTGGTGTGACTTAACAAATTTTAATATGGGATCCAAAGTGCAAAGAGCAAAGAACGAGTCGATACGTAATAATTTTTCAATTTCTTGAAGAGTATTGTGATTGTTTGGAAAATTTTATCTTGGGATTTCAAAGTAGGTGAGTAAGAAAAATTTCAAAACAATTATAATTTTGACATATTATAATTCTTAATGATTTTTTATTGTTTTAAAGTACTACAGGAATTTGTAATATTAGTATAGTTAATATATATGAGTTTATCTTCTTTTCTTATAAATAAGAAAGTTTATTGGATCAAAATAAAAGACATAAATATATATGTGAATACTTAAATATAGGATATTCACTCTAACGGTTTTCTTTACTTTATGACACGTGAATAAAAGTATCACATTTTATACTGAATTTCTTTTTTAGTGTCTCTTAGAAGGGAATAGAAAAGAATTATGTGATTTCATTTGAACAATTCAAAGACCCATTCACCATGTAAAAAGAGTACTCTTTAAAATGTGTATACATAGCACAGATTATAGTTGATCTTTTCTGACCAAAGAATATTCTGATAAAGTACAGACCATTAGAATCAGAATATCCTGCATATTCAATGATATAAAGGGATTGTAAATAAGTATCTCAAGCATTAACCAGTTAAAAAAGAAAGTCGAATTACTGAAAAGTGTTAAAGTTATTTTTATAATAAATATAAATTGGCCATTCACATTTCTCATAAAGAAATGAATTATGACAATTACATCAACTTCAATATAAATATTACAAATTTTAGAATTCAATTCTGTTTCAAATCAATTTCTGTTTCAAATCCTTTAAATATTTCTTCAACGCAATATATCATTTTAAAAATATTTTATTAAATTACTTAATAATTTAATAGTTAATTTCCTTTTACAAAAATATTTATATAAATGTACATAACTTATACGTTGCATTATTAATAATTTAGTTGAGACATTTCATTCTATTTTTCACTTTCATTAAATTGCAAAATTAAATTGCTCAATCCCCTATCAGCAAATATATTTTTCACATTCTTTATATCTAGGACTATTTTTTAGAATATTCATTCTCTACATCATCATACAAACATTCAATCAAATATTTTCTTAAAGATTTAAAAAAGATATAAGATATAAGAAAAAATTCGATAACAAATTCGTCAACAATTCTAATGTCCATTATATTTCACACGATCGCTCGTCTAATTTAACCACGTAATCGAATGGAAAGAATAATGCAAATACGTTGTTCGTTGTTTTATTGTCCACTTTTCATGGAAACGCTCGTTAGGTATCCATCGGCTTAACTTGTTCGCGATTTCATTATCGCGATACGCTAGGATGCCCGTGATACGATTAATTAATTAAAACGCGCTGTCATTATCTGTCGGCCGGTTTAATGAGGAGGAACACGAGTTTTCAGGATCGCGTGTTAACGTTGCACTCGTTGCACCAACTGTGTTTGTAACAAGGTTACGATGGAACACGTTTTCCGCCTCGTGTAAAAATTCTAAAATTCTCGTTTTCGTAGCTAGTGGTTCACGGGTAGTGTAGGTTAATAAGGTCGCGCGAAAGATCGTTAATAATATTAATTACGGATGCCTCTCTTGACTTTCGTTTTCGTTAAGTAATCATAAATATGTATATCTCAGATTCTAGCTACTATAAAATATAAACTGTAATTATAGAAGATAATTAAGAATTTGCTGGTGTGAAGAATGCAAATAATTTAGGGGATGCGGAATAGAGTTAAAATTAGGATTGTTATTTAATTAAATTTGTTGGAATTTAAAATTCTACACAGATTGTGAAGAAGATGATTTTATTTTTGTTAGTATGTGTAATGATGGCAAATAACTTAAGATGTGCATTAAATTGTTAAAATTGTTAAAAGGGGATAAATTTTTGGGACCGAAGGGGAAGAATTTTTGTTGGAATCTAGTTATTTTTCTCCAATTTAAAATTTGATTTTATATTTATAAACTGCTACAAAAATAAATAAATTACAATGAAAATTCTATAAATTCTATAGACAAAATGCAAAAATTGCAAATGAGCATATTTAATCTCGATAAATTATAGAGAAAGAGATTGTAGTGGCGTATAATTAGGGATGCGCTGATAGTTCGTAATAAAGAAAAGGATTACACTTAAATTTTTTTTTACATTTAAAAAGGAAAATTACTTTTTAATGATATTAATACAACTGAGAATAAAAATTCATAAACTATATAATATCATAAAATTTAAGATTTAGTAAGTTTATAGTATTATATAGCATGTAATCATCTCGAAAATTATATAGTACATCGATATAAAAACTAATTAAATTAAAGTAATGATGAATATTACCTTATAAATTTATTTATACGCGCGATGCACACTAAGTGTCATAAAAACCGAACTTCAAGGAGAAATGAAATATGCTGGCGTGACTTTGGTGTTGAAATAAGAGGCATTAAATGAAATACGAAGATTAATCACTCGTCTTGACGAATAGTGGAAACGATTTGCAGAAATATGAGCGCTATTACAAACGTATGACATTTTGTTATATAATGGAAAAAAGATATATAGCAACTTTCGTTTATATTATATACCAAGATCGATAAAAATTTTGTTTGCGTTTCTCTTAAAACTTAATTACTAAAAAAAAAAAAAAAAGAAATTGTCATGTCAAAGTTATATTATACATTATATAAATAACATTTTATGGATTTTTATTCTTTCTCTAACACAGTAATAAATTCAGCATTTGTTGAACAAATATTAAAGAAATAACACACTCGATATTTCATACATTGCTATAAATTACAAAAATCTTACCACGGTTAAATTCGTCCAAAAATTATACATAATTATATAATAAATGATTTTATCAAGAAATATGTATATACAATTCATGATTTATATCAAATACCTAGTAAAATATAGTGGATGAAAATGTACATCTTCATCCACAACTTCGTAATTACATTTCATAAAAAAAAAAAAAAAAAAATATCGTTTATTCGTTCAATTAATTCGAAAACATTCCAAGGCCTTATTTAAATTTCCCGCTATCACTCACGTCAATTTTTCACGCAAAGAATCAACTCCGCTCAATATCTTCCGCTGTAACTCCTCGAACAAAGGTAATCATTTTCACCGTGTCGCTCAACATAATTATCGTCACGTCGAGCGGTGTTCCGTGCTTGATTAATTAAGAAACTAATTAATCAAGGATAAAGCGATGACGCCCGAGCGTCATCGCGGTCGAACTGTATACGACGTTGATAGCCGTTGGTGGCGCATGGAAACACATTCACGGTTTAATTGTGCCCCGTGATGCACGGATGCAACTCGTTACCTTAATGAGAGTGTAAGTCATCGCACTTGTCACGCCGCGTTCGATTTATCATGAATTCTCTCCCTCTCGAGATTAATTCGAAGAATTACCCAGCTCCGTTCCCATTTATTCTTCCTCTTTTATCTTTCAATTTGTATTAGAGAACAATGGCGCCATATGGCGAGTAAGTGATTCGAGGCTTTAGCGGTAATACTTTGCCCGTAAGTTGAACGAGAAAATGAATGATAACGTCGAGGGGACGTGTTTATGAGAATGGTTATCTCAAAGAAATAGAATTTTTTTTTTTTTTTTAATTTTGGAATTAAAGATTGAAATGGAACGATTCGAAAGAAGTGATTCAATTCTTAAAATTTCATTAATTAACTTATAATTTTGATCAAATCAATTGTTCGTTTTCTGTGTATTGGCGTAATATTCATATTATTATTTTAAGTAATTAATCAAGATTATTTCTCATAATTAGAAATATTTGATTAACATTTAATTTTGATGAATATTTCATCGTTGTATTTTAGTTTTCAAAATGATAGATTAATGGATTATTAAAAATATCGATACCATTCAATCATTTATGAGATCGCATTCATCGAAAATATTACTTTACATTCCAGATCGTGAAGTATTACTTGAACTTGTTCCTTTTCTCAATTCATGAATATTCCTCGTTATAACCTACAAAGGCCTCTCATCATATCAGAAATGCAAAAGTCGTCTTGTTAATGAGGTCTGAACTTTCAACTTTTAGAAATTCTCGTACAATTTTTCTTCTTCCTAATTAAAAAAAATCATATTCTATATTTTTCCTATCACTTTAAAATAATATTACAAATACGTAACATGTAACAATAACTTTTGCAAATAATTTCCACGAATATTTCTTCGAAATTATAATCAACAGCAAACTTATATTTACTTTATTTTTAATTCTCTCAGAGAAGCTTAACAACCATCAACGTTCCAAAATCTTTCCATGAATAATCTAATAAATCATACATCATACATTCCTTCCTCTCTCCAATCCCAAAATCTCCTAAAGAAAAACCTTCAATCTCCACGAAATTCTCTTATCCATCACTTACACAATTTTCCAACGTTTTTTCCATCCTCCCTCGTTTCCACTTCCATTAACTTCCATTAACCAATTAATCCTTGACCTACCAACCCAACCTCTCTAAAACCCAACCTTAAGAGATACTTAATACCTCGTTTCCATCGTTTCACCATCTCGTCCAAAGTATATATATACACGCCATCTATCACGTCGTCTCGAACGGTTAAATAACGAAGTGTGGCGCGAACAGCTCGCATTAAAGAAAACGCTGCGAAGGCAGCGGGTTAACGAGGTCGTATCACGAAGCCAAACCCTCTCCGTTGCGTTATCGCAAAACACGTGTACCCGATACCTGAGCAGCCTGACAATCGTTCCCCATCGTATAGGAGCGAATGGCCCGGCCCCGTTAACCGACGACGGCTGACACCTCGAAAAAGTAGTCCCAAAATACGCGGAACCATCGTCTCGACCTGCTCTCTGCATACTCGAGACTTCCTTTTACCTGTTCTCGGGGGCGACCATATGTCGACCGCGAATAAGGATGCCGACGGATGGTTTTTCGTACCGCGAGATGGTCCGGTATCCTCTTCTTCTGCCCGGTTGCCCGGGACCTCGAGCAGCTGAACGCCCGAGGCTTCAAATTCCTTGAAATTTTTCGAATCCGTGTGGAGATTCGAAGGTGATGATACCATCGTCGTGAAGTCGAGGAATTGTTTCATTAGAATTGAATGTCGTCGATTTTTTGGGAAGGGGGATTATTGGGTCGCGATTAATCGACGAAGATAATAAGGGAGAAAAGAATCTTGTGCGATTCCATTGGATGCGTTCTTCGAGGAATTATATTTGTTAAATTTTTCCACGCGGAGAAGAAGAAGGGCGTTGTTATTAATCGAATTCGTGAATCTGTCTAATTCTCGTGTTACTTTCAGGCTCGAGTTTCGGAGTGTGGGGTCGAAGGATGAGCAAGAAGATAGACTCGTTCCGTCGGGCTGGTTCCCGCGAAACGATCTGCTCAATTTCCGAGAGGCCGGACACAGGGAACAGCGGGAACAACAACAACATGGCCGCAGCGAGCAACAACAACAATAACAACAATATCAATTTGAAAACGGAGAAACCGTTACAGGCGGAGCACGGGAAGCTGGAAAGCAAATTGGAAAGCAAACTGGAGAAGAGAATACCCGGAGGTACGTTTCACAGATCACCCTCGCCCTTCAAATCCTTCTTCATCCGCATGGGTTCGACGGGGATGTTGAACTCGGCCAGAGGCAACAGACGCTCCCAGAACATCGAGGACAGGTTGAAAACGTGCGAGAAGGAGAATTTGTTCCGAAGTTGCAGCACCAGCCAGTTGAACACCAGCCCGACCTACGTGAAAGGAGACGATCCGTCGGAGGGGATAGATCTTCAGATAGCTAATCGAAAAGACAAGACCGTGTCTTGCGACAACCTGGCCGGTCGTCAGAACGACGAAGCGTTCGACGAGCGCGTGAACGACGCGTCCGCGAATCTGTATCCGCTCGGGAACAACGGGCCCATAACGAGTTTCAGCCCGTGCGACTTTGGACAATCGCGGAACGAGTCTCCCATGCGGAAGAGCAGCAGCTGCGACTTCAAGGAGGCGAAGAAATCCAGCTTCCCGTACGCATTCCTGCGATCGAAGCTCTCCGTCCTGCCCGAGGAACGTCACAGCACGTTCGCCTCGAAGGACGAGCGCCTGTTCAAGACTGCGTCCGAGGAGCACTTCCCCGCGTTGAAGATCGAGGACACGTACACGGGCACGACCACGCTTGGTCGGCGACGAGCCAGGAACGGGAATATGTCCAGGGGGAGCCCCAACAAGGAACCGTCCGCCTCGAAATCGGGGCGGAACTCGTACACGGAGTTTCGAAAGAGTGCGAGCAGCAGGTGCGAGGACAGGTACAGTCTGAATCCGGGACACTTGGAGAGGATCGACGACAACTTCCAGCAGGAGGACACCGGATGTTACAGCTCGTACGACAGCAGTCCGATGTCTCTTAGAGGGAACGCAGGCGTCCAGCATCCGGATGCCGGCCAGGATAGAGTGGACTTCGCAGGAAGGATGAACGAGGCTAGATTCTCGGAGACGTCCTCGTTGAACGTGGACCTGGACATGGTGGCCACGCTGAGGAAACACAGGAGGAACTCGGCCCCGAGTGGCGAGCAGAGGCTCTCCTCTCACTACGTGAGCTCGAACGAGTCCGGCTACGACAGCGACGGGCCCAGAGGGGAGTCAGCGGCCGCTTCTGAGAACGAAGGTTTGAGCCTGAAGTGCACGGACAGCTCGGACACCAGCAGCGTGGTCGATTCGGAACTGGAGAAACCTATAAGGAGTTCCACTCCGAGCGAGTGCCAGGAACAGGAGAACAGCAACGAAACCAGGACGAGGAAGAACTCCGAAACGGAGGGCGTGATGAGAGCCGGAAATTCCGAGTTGAACGACGGTATAGACGGGCTTAGGTGGCACCAGAGCAATTCTGGCAGATTGTTGCCGAGCATACATCAGACTTACGACGATGCCGCGATGAACTCCCAGTTCCCAGTTTGTGGGAATGGGCTGACCGCGTTGCAGAACTCGTCCAAGTCGTTGGACATTTCGCCTCATAGAATGAGACTTCAGCAGGACAAGACTAGGTTTCTTAGCGATATTATTCAGCCGCCTAAGAGAGTGAGGAGATGTCGGTTGGTGCAGTTGCATAAGAGGGATCCGAAGGAAAGCTTGGGTATCCGGTTGGCGCAGCAACGCTTGCCCGAGCTGCGGTACATCGTTGTTCAGCTGGAGAGCGATGGAATAGCTCATAGGTAAGTTTAGATATCACATCTAAGGGGGAAGATCTAAATTGACAATCTAGAATAGTTGTAAGAGAGTTGGATTGTTGAAGGAGAATTATCTCGTTAGAGAGCATCTAGATAGTGTAGGGCATAAAGACATTTTTATCATTAACTTTACAACAATGGTTTCTTAATGAATCAAACAAAATACAATTTGAATAAACAGAGACGGAAGACTAAGGCTGGGCGACGAGATCGTGGAGGTGGAAGGCAAGGAGTTGAGGACATTGGAGAGCCTCGAGGAGGTCCAAGAGTTTCTGAGATCCTTCACGGGCAACAAGATACGTTTGATGACCGCGTATGAAGAGACTGTGCCACAAGTGTACGTAAGCCCGCCGACCTTACCTGGGGAGTACGAGTACCTGGAAAACGCAAAGAACCTTTCCAATCTGTCGTTGATCGACAGCGAAACGAAGCAAACAGTACAATCGGAGGAATCGGGCAAATCCACCGCGGACGAAGTAGTCCAATCCTCGAAAAGGCCAGACTTTTTACCGCTCTCCTGCGTGTCCAAGGAGCGAAAAGGCGGCGAGAGTAATTTGGAATCGGCCACGGAGCCGCAACATTATTTGACGAGGCATATCGCCAAATTCGAGAAAGGCTACGGCAAGCCTAGCCTTGGTTTCAGCGTCGTGGGTGGTAGGGACAGCCCTCGTGGTGAGATGGGCATCTTCGTGAGAAGGGTTTTTCCTGGTGGCCAGGCTGATGTCTCCAAGTCATTGTTTCAAGGTAGGATAAAACTTTTAATCAGTTTTATTGTTTGATATTACTTCTCGATTGCTATGTTCTTTTCTATCTAAATATCCTTCTTATTGTACCTATATTATCTTTATTTATATCGATGAAAAGGGGATTAAACAGAGCGAAAAGTGTGTTAATTTTGAATTCCTTCGAAAATCACTCGATATTCAAACGCATTCGTGTACGTACACAGCAAGACAGTTGGACCATTTATCTTTTCAAGGATCTGTCTCGAGCTCCTCTATTCCTTTTACGGCGTTAGCCTCGCAGCAATGTAATCTCTCACGTTACCATTCCTACGTTAACGTGACGCAATCGATCGTGGATTCCTCGTGCCTGGATCGCGCAAGGATCTCGTTCCATCGACATAGTTCGCTATTTCAGGATCACGGCGTGGATCGATGCGTCACGTACTTACTCGCCGCTCGTTCCTCGTGCATTCACGCCATGGACGCGTCGAACACATCTCGAATCTTTAATCCAAAGCCTGACGTCGCCGCGTGCATTTCTAAACAGAGTTCGATCTCTTTCCCTCGCTTCCTCTCTCCCGCCTTCCCCCTCCCCCTTTCTTTTCCTTTTTCATTCTTTTCATTTTTTGCCACTCTTTCTTTTCCCGCCTTTTGTAACACCACGCCACTGGACTTGGCTCGGCCTCGTCAACGGGATCTTTTCTGTCGCTCTCTTCGTTGCCAAGCTAAATGGAACTCGCGATTATGTTTTGCGGAGAAAACGGAAGGAAAATAAATTTGACAGATCGATTGGAAAGTTTGAATTAAGAGATTTTAATAAACACTCGAGAATTTGGATTTGTTTTCAATGTCCGTTTGTTGATGGTTTTTCTTTGGAAAGAGGTTGAGTATGATTTTGTATATAAATAATTAGTCGAACCAGTTTGTTTTGAATCTTATAGGAATATTTGATTCTACGAGACTTATATATAATTTCGATTTCGATCATTTATATGTAGTGCTGTTTAAACGATATTCGATCGAAATTTAAGTTTTGTAATTGTAAATTGGGGCTCGAAAAAGAAAATGAATAAATTAGTCTATAATTATTCCTTTTAATTAAAATATTTTTTAAAACATTTCAACGTATTAGGAAATTATTATTATTTAATATATCTTGATAAATACGAACAGTTTCGATTAAGAAAAAAAAAAAAAAAAAGAGACAAGTATAGATGCTCGATACGAGTGTTTATTTTTTTTTTTTTTTTTTTAACGAAGAAAAAAAGAAGGGTTCGATCAAGGTGGACACGAGGAAGTTTCCTCGTGGAAGAAAAGCCGCGATGTCGACGTCGAATCGAATTTCGCGCACACGCGTGTCGTCCCTGTCTTCTACGCGATTTTTGCGATGGCTCCCGACGCGGTAGGCGGCAACACGTTCTATAGGCAGGTTTCACGCAACGCGTTTCGAGTTTCAACCGATCCTGACACTTTTTACGAGCACGCGAACGTCCGTGGTTTCCTCGTGCCACTGCACCCTGCCGCATGCTTGCATAACGGGCCGCCGGCCGTTTCGGTTGCATAAGTACAGGATCGATGCATCTCCGCCTGCTGCCAAAAGGCTAAGCCTCCCGTTCGAGCTGTTCCAAAATTGGAAACGTTCGAAATTCGAGTCGAACGAGATTTGTTTCTTGGCTTCTCGAATTATAATTGACAAAATATATAGGGTGTTGACGTATTCGCGGGACGTATCGTTTGAAGGATCGATTCTAAAGATCGAAACGAATGGAAAAGTTGATGTACAGAAATTAGATTTATTTTTATATTTTTCAAGTATGAAATTAATGAAATAATCTTGTATAGAAATTTGTTTAATTTGTTTGAATATTTTTGATATCTTATGTATTTTTGCATGTTTCTATATTTTTCTATCTTTGAATTCTTTGTAAATGTATATTCTAGTTGTAAATGTATATTCTAGTTGTAAATTAATAATAGCAAATCGACGATTTATATATAAATTTTTGTTAACAGATCGTTTAATTAATTCGATTCTCTAATTCTTCGTGAATGTATTTAACTAATACAATATTCGAATTTTTGTTGCAGGTGACGAAATTTTAAGTTTAAATGGAAAAGTACTGCGTGGTTATACTCATCAAGAAGTAATCGAATTATTTAAGGCAGTAAGGGAAGGTCCTGTCGAGTTAGAAATCACAAGGAGACACAGGTATTAAACAAAATTCATCACATTAATATTTTTCAATTTGAAATTCTACAGCAAATAAGTAACAATTAATTTTATAAATAAACTAATTTTTATTGTTATCTATTAAATAAAAATAGTATTCTCCTATAAAATATTATAATTTTACGTATTTAATAATCTTGGATCTTTAGCACGTAAACAATTAATATAAAGAATCGCAGCATCATTTAATATCTCTCTATATACTCATCACTTTGTATGAAAATATAAAAATGGATGTCATTGCTAATAAATAATTTTTCAAATATATAACAAAATTAATTATTCTATAAGAGAAACATTTTGTGTTACAGGTATCCAAAAAGTACGCAAAAATCCGCGCCATGCTGAGAAGGAGGCAATGTGGACGAATCTGCCCACCGGAAGTGCTCTTTCGAATCGATTTTAAACGACCTAACGTTCGCTGCATACGAAGTTTTAGGATTCTAGTCTATCAGAACGAATCTTTGATCTTTGATGTTTGTTTCAATTAATTTATTTAACGCGGTGTCGCAATTGCGTAATGATTAAGTTTATTATCAAATGGTTATTATTATTATTATTATTGATTATTATTGACTATTATTATTATATTATTTTTATTATTATATTATATTATTATCATGACTATAAGATTTTATACAGGTACATTGAAACAGCGTGAATTTATTGTATGCAATTTCTTTTATTATTATTATTATTATTTTTTATTATTATTACTATTATTACTATTTTTTATTATTATAGAGGACAATAAAGAGGTCGTAATTTTAAGGTGCTTGAGGAATCTGTTGTTTGCGAGACAAAATGATGTGCAACGATCGACAACGTAATTTTTCGATAGTTATTAAATAATAGTTTTATTTCAAGAGATTTTACAAATTTACAATATGTACAGGTCCCGAGTTCATTTTTACAGCGGTCACGGAAGTATTTTCTTCGTTTTTACAATCTTCTTATACAGATTTTCTTCACGCGTCGACGAGTAGAAGGTCTGCGCACGACTTAGCCTTTGTCGTCCTGAAAAAAAGTATAAAGAATTATTTAAAGTCCCATTTTTATTTTGAAAGTTTAATGTGTTATATAATTAAATAATTAATATATATATATATGTTTCGTGTTGATTATGTAAAAATTTGGATTCAATTATTAAAATATTATTGAAATAAGTATTGAATAAGTATTAAGACGATATAATATTATATCAGATAAATATTCATAATTTTGGAATATTTATCTACGATATGTTTATCGTGAAATAAAAAACTAAGAATATTCTGGAAACATATAAAAAAAATAGAATGAAAAGATGCTAGATAAAACTTTTTAAACAAAGATTCAATTTTCCTTTGATTAAATTTTTCTCGAAAACATAGTTTTCGAAAAAAAAATTTCAATTTTATACGTATATCTATTTTAAATATTTTACTCTTTAAAATTGAAAAATTATGATTATCCTTTTACTTTTATATAATCAAAACGAAAATATCTAATATACAATTTTATAATATACATTCTTTTAACTTAATTTTCTTTTTTCCTTTCTTTAATACAATCATCTAATATTAAGTTGTAAAACTATATGCAATAGGACAACACTGCCGTACTCACTGTAGTTCCTTATTTTTAATGCGTCTACAAAGGTGCAAAGCAACCGGTCCAGTTTTGATATTACGGAAAAGCTGAACGGCCTTTCTATGGGTCAAGTCGTGACAGACGTGGCCATTCACTGCCAAAATCTCGTCACCTGCTCGCAAACGGCCATCTTCTGCGGCTTGCCCCCCTGGCAATACCGATTTTATAAAGATACCTGTAACAAACATAATTATATAGAATAGTATAGTGTTATGGATTAGAGAAAGGAAACTAAGCAACGATTAATCGAAATGAGTTCGATAAAGAAATATTATTAACGTGATAATTATTAATTATTTACTCGCAGATAATTTATTAACATACGATTTGATGAAATTGAATAGTGTTAATAAATAAACTTTATAGACAAACTCTGACAATGTAGTGTTTAACGTAACAATTTGTAATTTGTAGAAAAAATTTTTATAACAATTAAAATTTAGAATTCTAGAATTTAGGAGATTTTCAGATTTTGCTTTGTATCATTATGAGAATCTAATGAATTGAATTGAATTGAATTCCACGCTTTGCGAGGAAAATTGTTCTTTGAATTGAGTTTTATTTTAAAAATTAATTTCCATATTTTTGTTTTAGCGACGATAGTGATAAATTATGTATTTTTAAACAGGATAAATATTATTATTATTTTTTTTATTTGAAAAATTTTTGCATTTTTATTTATTAACACGAAAAAATAAATTTTAAAAATCTGACTTCTTTTTTGAAATTAATTTGATAATACAAAATTTAAATGGGCAATTCTATGATTCTAATTTACTAATATTTTTAAAAGAATGTATTTTAAAAAAGAAATATTTCTAATGAAATTAAAATGAATAAAATCATAATATAACCATCTACTTCGTCATGCTCTCAAAATTAATTTTTTAAATCGTTGTCTTCGCGCCGTATCTGTTTGAACTCCATCTCTTATACAAATTTAATTCTTTACAATATATTATCGTGTATGAATTAAATATATTATACTTTGAACTATATTAAAATCTATTTCTAATTTTACATAAAAATTAAATCAATGAATTACCGCGAATCAAATTTATTTTAACAATTTAAATATAAATAATTTCGTTCCTGTATTTTCCTATTCCATAATCATATTCAACTCATTACATCATTACATCACACAATTTAAAATATTAATATCCAATCAATTCTCTCTCTCTTAAAAAAAAAAATATACATATACACATTACAGAAACTAAACCAAACATTTCCAAACCCTCCAAAACTTTTCTCTAAACTAGCTCGAACGATTTCACGGCGATCCTCTTCATCGTTCAAGAGGCGAACTACCAGGCATATATACCTCTCCCCCCTTCGTTTTACACGAATGTAAAACAACTCGAAGCTCGCGCCGATATTCCAGATGCGTGCTTACGAAACCCAAGTTCCACGCTCTTCCTAGGATCGTAGCGTAACGAGCGCGTAAAACTCGAGACCGCTTGTATACACGCGGAGGCAATTTATCGACAAGAGGCGGTGTGCGTCGGTCGAAGCGAGCTTGTAAACCTTGTGCCGGGAAATCGACGTCGGTGTTTCTAAGCTATTTCTGCTCGGGTCGACCATCAAACGTGCGCGTCCACGAGCACGAAGAGCACCGTTTCGCGAGAAAAATAAAAAGCGTGCATATATCTTTCAAAAATTGATATCATTATTTGGTCATCTTTTTTGGAGCAACGAATTCTTTTTGAGATTAGATTAGGGTGAAAGGATTTAAATAGGGATGAAGATTATATTATTGATCATTTTAATTATAAATATTATGTTATACTAATTGAGATATTGTGTTACATGAATGAATTTTGATCGTTTGTATTAATATTAATGTTAGGGATTTTATATAAAAGTTGTGGTAGTATTCAATTTTAAGATTTATTTAATTTGCAATTGAAGATTTTAAAATATAAGTGATTTTATTTTGTATTCCATTTCAAGTAAAATGTAACAATTTAAATTTAGATATTTAATGAAATATTAAATATATGTGTTTTTGCAAGTTTTGCAGAGATTTAAAGTATTTTGTTAAAGTATATAATATTCAGGATAATATATAGAAGTTAGGGAGAAATTTTGAAGTTTTTGCAAGTTATTACAATATTCTATCGTGTTAAAAGTTTAAACAAGTTGAAATGCGATAATATAAACGATATAAATAATGTTAAGGTTTATAATATTTATAATATTTATAAAATTATTTTGTTTTGGATATTTTGATATTGAAATGTTGAAAAAGAAATATTGTTTATGAATATTGAATATGTTTAATCGTTAAGTTTAAGATACTTATATTAATTCCAGGTGAGTTGCCAGAATTGAAATGTTTAACACTAGATTAATATTTAAGTGTTTAAAATGTTATTTATTATTTTAGTTTATGTAGAATAATTTTAAAACGTTGAAAAGATTTTCGTCAAAGTGAAATGTTAACGATTGTTGAAGTTTTGGAAATTTTTGATACATTTAATCATTAGAAATTTGAGATAGATTTCTAGGAATATTGTGTTAGCATTTTTGAAATAGTTATTTAACAATAATATTATATAGCTTTAAACATTTTTAATATAATTACATAATTTGAGATTAAATATAAATTGAATAACATATAATTATAGTAAAGTATAGTATCGCTTTTAATCTTGTTAAAATTTAAATCTTTTTAAAGAAATTATTGTAGCAAATTATTTATTAGTTTTAATATTAATTCAAGTTTAAATTAGCTTAAATATTAGAATATATATGTAATATATCATATATATTATTTTTAAATTAGTTAAATAATTAATTCATTTAATGGTAATATGCTATAATAATATTAAACAACGAATATTAACGACGTTGCCTTGCATAATAGTTGTTAAACATTTTTACTGCATTTAAATTAAGATAGCGTTGATGAAAACTAGCTTTAAAATTAATATTATATTAGTCTTTAATATTAGCATGGATTTAACTTTAACATATTAGTACCTATACCAAATTTATACAATAATTAATTATTTATCCCCCAAAATAGTTACTGTTAGTCTTATATAACAAACAATACATAGCATAGATCGAAGGTAGAAAATAATGTAAACATTCTTTTATAGATGAAACAAATATGTGAAACGCACAAATGGAAACATAACAGAAAATACAATTATAATTATCCACATTATTTAAGAAAAAAAAAATCAGTAGAAATTTTTTGTTGATGTGAAACGTTTTCATTTCATTTCCCTTTCATTATATCATTAAATCTCGATAAATTTTCATTTCTCATCACGCGTGAATTTTAATAATAATATCGTTGTTTTATCGAAAATAAATTACTCACCGATGCTTCCCTTAGGACTGTCGCTTCCACCCACAATAGTGAATCCCAGCGATTTCTTTCCAGGACCCTTCTGAAACACGACGGTGAGGAACGTCGAGACGGTGTTCCTAGGCCTCCTTGGCAGCGTGCAAAAATTCGAAACATTTTGAGAGCTCGTACCGTTCTCCACGACAGCCTTGTCCGAAGAACCAGTCCTGTTACACTCGTTCCTCCTGTCCCGATGATGCTTCGTCTGATGTTTTCTGAAGTGCGTACCAGGTGAATTCTCGACGATGACACCGTGGCCATTCTCCATATGAACGTTCTCGTAGTCAACGCTGCTCTCTGTCAGCTTCTTAGAGGACTGGTCTACAGCCGAGTACCTGGAGACGACGATGTCCACGTCGCCAGGTCCATTTCCGCTTCCAAGAATCTTCCTAGCCTCGGCCATGCTCAACCCTCGTAGCCTCTTCCCATTAACTATCAAAATTTCGTCGCCTATCCTCAAAGTACCTTCTTTATCGGCCAACCCATTAGGCACTACATGAGCCACCAGGTAACCGGGACTGGATTCCGCTGTTTTCGCGATGAAGATGCCCAAACACTGATCCGAACTCTCTCTAGGAAGTTTCACGACCATCGTCTCCGTGGTGTAAGACCTGTTCCTGATAACAGAAAGCCTAGAGCTTTGATAGCTCTCCGACCTTAAACAGTCTTTACTGTTCAACCTCTCGATCACGTTCTTCTCCTCGGACAATTTCGAGCTGTCACGATCCTGTCGATCTATCAGTTCGTTGTTCGCTGCCTGACAGATCTGGCTCGAGGAATCTTCAAGAGCGTTAAACCTGGACACGTCCTTCCTGCAACCTCTCCCCTCGTTCCTTCCACAATAGACGTCCAAACTGGAGAACATCTTCGCTGTTCTTTCGACGTCCACGATGGAGGACGAAGGTTTCCTCGGTGGTAACTGAGGTGGTGAATTCAAGGACGAATCGTTGAGCGTGGTTAACAATCCAGAGGCGCTGCTGCTGCACCTGTCGTCGAGCAAAGAGCTGGTGGCAGAGTCGTTGTCCAGGATACCGGAATCGTTGTCGTCCTGATCCTGTTCCTCGTAAAGGGGATTCGTTCTGAGCTCCTCGAGACCCGGCAAAGTGCCGTACGAGAAACTCCTCAGTCTTCTTCTTTCCTTGTCCTTGCCCTCCTTCTTGTAGATCTTCGCTATTAACTTACTGGTGGAACTTTTCAGATACCTGTCCTGCATTGCTCGAAACTTGGCGGCCAAACAGCTCGATGGTGTTATGCTGTCAAACTGAGAGCCATCCTTGAACGTTCCATCCTCGGTGCTGGTAGAACCTTCCAGAACGTGATCCATGGATCGCCTCGGTGTCTGATGATCTTGAACGAACTCTCTGCTCTTCCGCCACCCGCGATTCTGTTGACCGACGCTTTCCTCGATTATGTCATTGGACAAAGTCGCCATCTTGTGACCAGCGGATGGTCGCAGACCCAAGAACGAGGAGCGATCCTCTTGCTGTTTTCGATGAGGTAATCTGCTCTGCGATTTCGACCGTCTTTTCCTCTTTGCCTGAGTTTTCTCCTCCTCGATGATCTCTTTCAAATCTGATTCACAGACCGATCTACGAAATTCGTTTCTGGTCAGGCCATGCTGGTTCAACTCGCACATGGAACGAAATTGCAGCTTCTCCGGCTCTTCCTCTTCTTCTTGCTCCTCGTCGTCCGAATCTCGATCCTTGAAGAAGCTCAACCTGGTATTTTTCACGCGGTCCAACAACGGGTTTCGTTTCTCGCAGACCCTCCGCCTCTCTTTCTGGATTCTCTTCTTGTTCTTCTTGGTGGGACTCCGCTCGGTGGTCACCTGCGACGTCTGCACGTTGTAGCAGTTCCGCTCCGACTCGGAGCTCGACGACTTCCGGCGAGCCCATCGCACCGGAGACAAATCTGTGAAGGTAGGAAAAATGATTTAATACATTGCTTTATATTTTGCTCAGAATTATTAAAAAAGTAGAATTTTTTTTTAAATATTATATTTTATTAAATAAGAATTATTTTGAATAATAAAGATTAAATAAATTATCAAATATAGGAAATGAAAAGAAGTAAGGAATTATTAAAAAATTTAATCAAGATTAAAAATGGATGCATAATCATTTAGAGTTAAAAGTTTGTTGGTTTATTTTTTTAGTAGTTTCATGGTAGTTTTTTTAAACAATAGTGATACTGAGAAAAAATTAATAACTTGTAAATTTAATTTTAATTTTAATTTTAATTGTGAGAGAAGTAATTGTGTAGTTGTAAATTACAAAGTGATTACATTATAAATAGATTCTTTTTATTTCAAAAGTATTTCTTTGTCAAGGAAAAGTATTGAGAATTTTTTGCACATCTCTTTGCTATATTCATAATACCCATTGAAATGTTTGTCAGTGCTATTTACACCTCTATTTCATCACTACTAGACTGTCTTTCCTTTGAAACTTCAGATTTTAAGACTTTGCACAATGAATGTAAAACGAATATTTGTGACTGACACATCAAATGAATAATTAGACATAACATGACACGTTTACTGAATGACTGGAAGACTGTAAAAATAATTAATCATAATTTTATATTGAATCTATTTGAACAATATTCAATATTCAATATTCAATATTCAATATTCAATGGGAACCTATTTTATTTGAGATTTACATATAGTAATTTTTCAAATATTCTATTATACATAAAATTCATCGTGTATCTAATCATTTTCAAAATTGAATTAGAAAATTATATACATAAAATTTCAGTTAAGAGTAATAAAATATTATGATATAATAAAATTAATTTTTAAGAATTGTAATAAATTTATATTCCAATGTAGCATCACTGTACAATTAAAACTTCATATTGCACCGATACAAGATTATTCTTCAATTATCATTTAATTCAAATTTATGGCGACAAACAGTTCAAAAAGCATCGTTACATTTCACAAGATCATTATCAAGAATTACAATCCACCATTATCACTGATAACAAAAATCATTCTTAATCACGTTCAATAAATCACTACCTTTAAAAAAAAAAGATAGTTATAATTACAAAAAATTTTAACAATTCGAAATCTGTTTAATTAATAATTTAACGCAAATTACAAAAATCAATAGACGTCGATAATGATGAAAAAATGTGAATCATGTCGAATCGAAAATTCGAATTCTAATCAAACACAATTAACGCGAATTACATTTTAAAAATTGATGGATATCGACGATTGTCTTCGAGTCGTTCGCGTCGTACAACGTTCTGTCGTACCAAACGTTGTTAGTCATCCTTCCAAGGAAACGATCGACGAGCGCGAAACGTACGCGTGTGTACAAGTCGAAACTTCGTTTAACAGTGACAGCCGCGACGAAAATGATCGCCTTCCTCGAACCGTGACGGTATATGAGTTTGAGCGGAGAGGCTCAAGACAAGGAATCGTACAGGATGTGTGGAAGACAGGACATCCCGTATGAGCAATTCACGTGAGCGCTTTGCTCTCGAGCGATAATAAAAATAGTCACACGAAACTAGGAGAGGAATTGGAAGAGGAGAGAATCGGAAGTGACGTTCTGTGCGAACTTCGAGGTAATAATATTTAGAATAATCATTGCAATTTGAGAGAATATAAATAATTACAACGCTCAAGATTCAAAATTTCAGATGTTTTAATCGAAAGATTTGTGTATCGTCCAAGTTGCAACGATTAAAATTGAATAACGGATATAATTGGATAAGAATTATTTATTAGAAATAAAAAAATGACATCGTGTTTTTCGTCAAGAGAAATAATTTAGAGAAATAATTTTCAATATTATTTTCTAGAAGATAGCTTATCGCTTCACAGATTAATTATTATGTTATATAAATTTCATAAAGTTTTTGCAATTTATCTTTGATAATATTCGTATTATTTCCTGGAAGATAATTTCACAGATTTATTATTATTATTATATATATTTCGCAAAGTGTTTTGTAAATTTCATTTTACAATTTCTTCCATAATTTATATTTTAAAAGTTAATTTATCAGTTTGCAATTGTTATTATACATCTACAGAATTTCAATTTAAGGATACAGGAAGTAACGTTTTAATAAAATCACCGCTCGTCTTTCTTTGGCAGCTCTTTCCTTTTATGCCAGTTCGTCGTGTTACATTTACCGCAAAATTGATCCCCACTTTCTTTAGTTGTGAAACGTTTTCTTCAATCCCCTTCGGAACGATCCCAAAGGTCTATTTACCGTGCAATTCTTAGCTCGACTCTCTATCATTATCGTCGATACTCGAGAAATATAGATATCGCGTGTAACACATTTCCTGCAATTCGTTAAATCCACTCTGACATTTCTAACGGCAAAAATTTCGATTATTTGTGCAATTATTTTAGAAGTAAGTTGTTAAAATTTTGCGAGATATAATAATGATTAATATGTGAAGTGGTAAGTTGTTTTTAAAAAAATAATATATGTATGAAAATTATTAAAGATAATGTGTGATGATGCCTAACATTTTATGATAATGTTAATTGCTTTATTGTGAATAACAGAATTTTATTTTTTTCATGATATATAAAAAGTTTAAAGAAGATATTAATGTAAATGAGGAAAAGTATGGTATTCTTAAAATAGATTAGGGGAAAGTAGTACAAGTGCATTTTTTAAAATAAATATAGGAAAATTGTATAATATGTATATTTATCTGAAGCATCTTTATTTATGAATATACATGTAGTATTATATTTTATGTTTATTTGTGTATATAGTTAAAGTTTATATTTTTTTACTTTTTTTCATATTTTTACATTTTTCATATTCATGAAAAAATATAATTCTTTTATAATTCTTTCTTCATATAATAATGGAGAAAATTATGGAGATATTCGAAACACGCAAATTTTGTTATTTCATCAATAATATTTAAAATAATTATAAACAAAAAAATATTAGATTATTTTGAGGAAACAGAATTTAAAAATGAAGCTACTTAAACATATAGAATAAGAAACACAAAGATTAAAGAAATAACCATAATAATCTTCTGCTAAGATATTTCTGTTTCAGTTTATACAAAAGTAAATAAGGATCAAAGAAACACGCCTCTTCGAATTTTATATTGCACAACTGTGTTTGAAGAGTGTAACTTGATGCCGCAGAATTTTTCCAACCTTTCCCTCAAACAGTGATTTAAATAATTCGCAATTTCCCCGCCCGCAAACGACACACCATTACGAAATCTTTAACCACCGGTCGTTTTTACCGTGAAGAAACCCGTTAATGTCCACGTAACGTTACAAACTTGATGTTGGCCACTAATGCCACTACCTTTTCGTCTAGAATGCGAGCTGACTTCGCAAAATCCAACTGTTTCGTTTCTTAGATTGAAAGAAAAAGTTTACGTGCACGTAGAAATTCTTGCTGTGACACCAAATAAAGAAAACGAAATATTCTGATTACAAAACGTAATTAGAGATACGGGATATAAAATGAATTTCAGTAATAAAAATTCATTCATTTTTAATTTTCAACGTTTTTATACTTGAATATTTTTTAAATAAAATAAACTTGCACGAGAATCAATTTCCTTTTGATATTTTTATTTTATCAACCACGAATGATTACAACTCATTTGTGTTAAATTTTAATATTTTATGTCTAGGTATTTTTGTATTATTATAAAATAAAATTTTATTTCGTATGAAATATACTTATTTAATATTTGATTTTTATTTGACGATTTGAATTATTATCATCATAATATAAAATGAACATAATTTTGTATTACACGTTTTAATTTTATCTTTTTATTTTCAGGCAGATTAAAATTGATGTCATTAATTCATTTCCACGATTAAGGATTATGAAATATCTATAAAAATAGTGACAGGTTCACGCATATATGCTAAAAACCACAATGATGTTATCTCAGTGTTCATAGAAGTGACTAACACAGCGGTTTCCTGTGAGGGTGTTCCTTTGTCGGCTATGTAAATACTCATTGAGATTAAACACACAATTTTACTCAAAGGAACGTATTTGCTAATCCAATTATTATTTTATGATATCGTCGTATCACCGATTGCATTGATAACACGAAATTATTATTCAGAATTCGTTAAACATTACGTGATTCTGTGCGAATAATTGTGATCCAATGTTTGTTTGAAAAATTTAAGAAATTGACTAGTAAACAGAAAATATTAAAATATTTGAAATTTCTGATGGTGTAATTTTACGATGGATTAAAATGAGACGAGGTAAAAATAGATGTTACACAGAAATTTTTGCGGAAATGAAATAAATGATCAAAAATTTGCAAAACATGTTTTTACTGAAATCCTAAGAATTGTGAAATCGATTCTCCAAATTATTACGAATTCTTTTTAAATTTATATGCGTGAATCACATACAATATTTTGCTTCATCGTGTGAATAGCTTTAATTGAAACGTCAGATTTTTGCCTTTTATCGTTAACAGAGATTATATTGGAATGCAGCTTGTTTGCATATCGTCGATTTTGTCTGGAAACAAAAAATTAATGAGAAGTTTTTGAAGAAAAAATGGAATAATTTAAATAATAATTCAAAACAAATTGCACAAAACAGGAGATGTATTACGATATACGCAAAAGTAAAGACAGTGATACAGCGGATTTTTATGATATGATAAAACAATATTATCTGCAATTTGGTAGCAAGAAATAAAGTATGTCATTGATCAAATAAAATATTGTTGATCTCTTGGATAAATTCCATATTCAATAATAAATTTTTCTCTGAAAATAATTTAATCATCTCTTCTACTCTAGATAAAATCAATCTTATCTACTTGTTATATATTAAATTAAATATAAATTAATGAAATATTTATACATATATGAAAATCAAAAATTAATATATAATATTATTATATATTTTATTGCAATATTTATAATTGTCAATAACTAAATAAAGTTTCAAGTAATTTCAAGTAGCCAATATTCGAAAGAATCGTAAAATACAATCAACGTATTGTTTCTCTTCTCACATATTTTAACAAAGTATCGGCTTATTAAGCATATTAACATGTTTTCCAATACGTGCAACATGCGTTTAACACGTGTTGCTGAGTTCATCATGACGAACGAGGTAAATCTCTCCTGTTTCGTGGCTGGGTTCATAAAAAGAGACTCTCACGAAGCTAACGAGGCTATGCAAAGTTTCTTCACTTTCGAAAGAGGCTTTAATGAAACGACGCACGAAAAACGAGCATCGGCTTGGAGAAACTTTTGCGTTTTTGAAGAGAATCGACTCGAAACGCGGAGATTATTAATCCATTAAGGATGGAGTGGTGAAATATTTACGCGTATAATTATTCAACATTCATCAAGGTATGTACATAAAAATATAAATGCTGTCAAATAAATTTTTTACAGTACTTGATGACCTGATTTTTTTTTTTTTATTTTTAGAATGATTCTAATGCATGGACGATTTCATGTGAATAAATACTAATTATATTAATCATTAATGCTTACGTAATGAACGTATTCATCACAAAATAGAGATATAAAAAACATTTGCATAATTTAATGAAATTTTGTAATATTGTTAATTCTAATTGAAATATAAAATACCAAGTAAATTCTTGGAATTATAATATGAGTATCTTAAGCCTCAATACTTTCGAAATTAAAAAGAGGAAAAAATATTTTTTTATTAATTATTTATTATAATAGAAATCTTGGAATGTTTTTAAAGATATAGTGTATTAAAATTTCTAGATCTATTTTTATTAATGAAAAGAGAAGGATTAGTATTAAATAAAATGGCGGAGATAAAAACGAATTAGGAATAAAGATATGTGAAACAATGAGACTATTTTCTTTTTCTTTTTTTTTGCAGGAATGTTTGTGGATGCAATCTCGAGTAATAATCGCACCTAAGATGAAATCTCGATGGTACAGACATAATCTACGTCCAATCTGCCAATACTGTTAGCTAATAACACGACATTAGTCGGTGAATATTGCAGCAACATCGAAAGGAGATGGTATAAATTCCAAATGAGTAATTTCGAGGCGATTTAGCCAATTCGTTGGAATCGAATTGAATCGTCAAAGGAACGTGGTTGTAAAACATAATTTGAATCGTATATGAATATAATTTTATAAATGTAATTAGGATCTAATTATAAATATTTCGTGTGAAAAACCTTGTGGATGAGGATATCCTGTTTATTGGGCAACAATATTATTTTCATTGGGATATTGTTTAGACAGAGAATACTTATTGAAATTGTTAATCTTAAGACTCGATTAAAAATTACAAATTACATGATTTTGAATCTTGAAATTCCTTAATTTATTTCATTTTATTCAATTTTGGAATTTTGAACATACTGTATTAAGATTTATATTCGAGAAATATAATACCAGTTTGTATGGGCAGAAAGTTACATTCGATTTCAAGATGGCTAATCAGTGGCTAATTAACGTTAGAATGATCGTAATTTGGATTATGAAAGTTCACGTTGCATCCTGGTGTAAGCAGTGAGGTAATTGTATCGGTGTTTTCTCACGATTCTTACCTCTGTACTGAGACGCAGCATGAAAGTGGTAAGATGCTCCGTCAAGGTCTTCGTCAGCTTGAAGAGGACTTAGGCTCAAAAGTTTTGGCGCCTCGGCGTGGCCACGAAACCAACGCATTTCTGGAATAACATTAATAACAATAATAATTAAATCTCTCATATATAAATATTTTTATCGACTCGAATAAAATTATTCTTTCTTCCACTGCCTTTAATACTCCGTATTAATTTTTTATATATTGCAGAATATCAAAAGATTGCAAAGCAACGATCGATCGACCATAATAATAATTTATAAAAGTGAAACGGGTTACACTTGCGGTGAATGGATTTCGCGTGAACGAATGGCGACAGTTTCCGCCGTGTTCGCTGAACCGAGGCCCTTCCTTTCTATCTCGTGATTGCACTTGTTACTGATACTGAATATTGTGTAAAAAAAAAAAGAAGAAAAAAAGGCTTGATGAACGGACAACCTTGGCAAAGAATGGAGGATGTCATAAATTACGAGGCTATCGTTAAATCAATTCATTGCTATGTTTGATTTGAAATGCCTCGATCACATCGACGATGTAGATTACGCAATATTTCAAAAAAATCGTACATTCAGAAAATTCACATTTCTTTTCTTTTATTTTGATCTATTGAATCATTTATTGATTAAGATTCGTCGATGCACAGGTAATAAAGAAGAAGGGGATTAATTAAATTAATATTTAAAACAATTAAATAATTCTTTATTATAATAATACAAAATTTGTACAAATAAATCATATTCTTATTTGTTCACCTTAATTTATGAAATTATATACATGTATTTACTACATATTATATAATTTCTGCAATAATATAATTTTTTATTATACAACAATTTTTCTATTAAATTAACCTTGCTTAAATAATATTTATTATCAAATACAAATCAATTATATTTTCAACATTTCGTATCATTAATTAAAAATAACAATTTTCTTTATATCAATCAATAATAAATTAATAATTCCAATTCCTTTCCAATCTCTAATACAGATTTTACTTTACAGAAATTTACAAATATCGATTACGTGATCAACAAATTGCAAAGCAGTGCCTCTTCTTACAGGCATTAAAATCTCCAATACTACTGTCGTGGCGCTAGTATCGTTCACTCCTTCTAAAATAACAGAACATTACATTTCAAGGTAATTAACATTACTGCAATTTTTCCAATACTACTAATAATAGATCTATTGAAAAAAACAATATTCCATTACAAGTGAGATTATTAATTATTAGAAAAAATTAATTGAAAATTAGACATCATCTATTTTTATAACTTAATCTATCATATTTTATATTATAATATTCCACAAATCTATTTCAAAACAATTCCAAAGAATCCAAAGAAATTAATCTCTCGGAAAGGAGAAGAGGAAAAAAAAAAAATAGTAAACATCTCAAAGAAATTTGCCTCATGTACTACTTACATAAGTACCGTTGCATAGCAACTGTCGATGACGAAGCTGTCCTCTTCCCTCTGGCAAGAATACATCGTTCGATCTATCGTGATTCTCTGTCAGACGGGATCCTCACGGAGGCGTTACCGTTCATCTGTTCCTCGTAGAGACCGTAATTTAGCCACCTTGTACACTCGTCGAAACGAAGCGAGGAACATAATAGCTTCTACGATAACGGTCCAACGGTGGAATCCTTCGTGGCGAATCTTAATTTTTCCGTGTGATAGACGCCTCGATGCGTAACGAGGGATTTCGAGCGCGATTATCTTGTCACGATTGAAAACGGTCATTACGAAACTGTTTTACGTTCGTTATCGATTGAACCGTCTCATTTTTAGAAATAGAAATATCGTTAATCGTTTGCAAGATAAAAATTTAATATAATTTTCATACATGGAGAGAAGGAATATATAATATATATAATATAATAATATATATATATATATATAATATAATAATAATATATTATAATATATATTAATATATATAATACATATAATACATGCGTGAATTAAGAAAAATATAAAAGAAAAGTACGAGTTCGTTTTGAAGAAATATTGCATATCGATAATTAAGAAATATTATAATATATGTGCATATCGTTTCCATCTCTCACATACATAGAGTGTAGATATTCCACCATTACATAAGTGTGATTTCTATTTGAGATTTTTAAAAAATTTCAAATTTTATATACACACTTTTTTATTTTACAACGAAATAACCCTACTTCCTTCGAACGTTTTAATAACTGTCCTCTCAATTTCTCCAGATTTCCTGGCGAGCATGGAAATTTTGCTATGCGTATCATACACGCGCGTGTGTATAATCCTGTTTCGACGAGACAGCCGCGTAATGAGATGATTAATACCGCGAAATCGAGTTATGCAAGGTGTTAATGCATCGATTATGTAGCACGCAAGCACCGTGAGAGAAAGAGACGAGGGGACGAGAGAGGCGACTTTCTCCGATGCAAATATGTGTGCCGTCTCCGTTGCTTCCACGACCACGTCCACTTTTCACTTTTCATTCAGACGACTGATGACTATCAAAGAAGATGAATCGAGGATCAAGGGTTGGCCTTCCGTCGACAGCAAGTTCACGGCCAAATGACTCGAGAAACGCACGCTTTGTGACACTTAGTTGGTCGCGATTCGACATCTGATCAGAAAAGTATGCGTATATCGAAGGATTGATAATCATTAAAATCAGAATTGTATTTTATTTCGAGTTTCTTGGAATGTATCGTTACAATTTAAAGATAAATATACTGTACGTAAAATTCCTTTTTATTTAAATATAAATTTTTTGAAACACTTTGTGATGTTATGATATTCAATCTGTCATATGAATCCCATCGATCAAAAATTTAAAGTCAACTAATGCATTTTTTTTTAGAATTTCAGAGAATATCGGAAGATATAAAATTTCTTAGTCGTTTTCGAATTATATAATAATAAAAGTAGCAAGGAATCTCGATGATTCTAAACTTTGGCACATAGTTTTAACGTTGAATGAATTGCATGGTTAGATAGAAGTTTTTTTTTTTATAGAATTATGTGGAACGCGAATTTTACGCTCCAATTCGTGGTTTCAATTCTACAAAGCAAAGAAACTTAAGTAGGTGCAGGTTTTACGTCTCTGGTTAAAGGAATCAAGGAGATTTTGTCTCGTTCTCATTTATTATTGATGGTTGAGCACGGTCACGGGTAGATGATTCGAGGAATGATTGGAAAGTTAGAGAGAAGAACGATTTGCAATACAATTGTATTTTTGAAAAATGACATAGAAATAGATTTTAATTATTCGATTACTGTCTTTTCATTTCTGTCTTGAACAATCGACATTTGTAAAAATTGAAAAAAAAAAAAATAAATGGAATATTTAAGAGGAACATCCTCGTTTAATCCTCTTCTTCGACTCTTAAACAAAAATTATTCGTCTCAGGAAAGATAATACAAGAGCTGGAAAAAAAATTAAATCTCAAAATCTCTCCAAAGCTTAACAAAACCTTCGAACTTCGAAATTTCACGATCTTTTACTTGTCATTATTCGAATCGAATGATCAAAAAATGTTTCAACAATCACAAGATAATTCAAATTACCACCACACCACCCACACTAATCCTGCCCACGAATACGCGCATAAACAAGTCAGACACTTATGACACGCGTGTGTGTCTGGCGA
Organism: Apis laboriosa; assembly: GCF_014066325.1. Classification (NCBI taxonomy): domain Eukaryota; kingdom Metazoa; phylum Arthropoda; class Insecta; order Hymenoptera; family Apidae; genus Apis; species Apis laboriosa. Next base: position 5,507,337 of record NW_025221207.1, read on the forward strand.
TAAATCCCACGTCATGGGCCACGAGTCGTTAAGGGTTTGAAGAATCTGGAAGCTAAACGTCCAGTTATCCGTTCGCAGATTTATCGTTCTACTTTCGTGGCTGCCGATTCGTTTCAGCCTCCGGCGTTAAAACCCTTTCGACGTTCAAGATTGTAAATCTTCGTTGCGCTCTTCGTCGCATCCGTTATCGGGAATCGGTAATACCAGCAGCGCTTAGCTCACAGATCTCGCGATATTTCGTGGTTAAACTTTGCCAATATGATGATTATCGTTGAGTATATTCGACCTTTGTCCCTGGGGAAAGAGAGAGGAAGATTTTAATTTTGCACCATTTTTATTTCTGAGAACGATACGATGTGCGTTACACGCGCTCTGTTGTGTGAGTTTAAGATATTGGACGAGCATGATTTGCAATTCAATGGATGAAAGATGTATAAGGTCGAGTGCGGTGAAGGATTCTTTTATTTTCTTCTTCTTCTTCTTCTTCTTCTTCTATTATTTTGCTAATTAAGGTATTCTTTTTATTGCTTCGTTTCGCTTCGGGTAAATTTTAGTTTTAATTTTAGTTTCCTTTTTTTTTTTTTCTTTATGATATTACGAGATAAAATTCTAATTCTTTTTTAGAATGATATCGTGGAATTCGTTAAATTATACGCGTTTACGTAACTGATGTTTTTTACTTTTGAAAAGTAATATCAGAATTATGCAACTGAAAGTTTCCCGGCAATCTTTGAATGGATGTCACATCCGTGTCTGCACGTTACGTGCGCATCATAGACAAATATTTATCACACACCATGTAGAGATATTGGAATATTGGATTGAGATTGTTAACATCATTCAGCTAATAACATGTAATACTTTTTTTCAAATTAAAAAAATGTTATATCATTTTCTTTTTTTATTACATAATAAATCAAACATAATATAGTTATGTATACTATGATAATAGATCTGAAGGGAAATTTTCATTATATCAGGGACAGATAAAAGTATAATACAGATGAGTCAAACGTGAAATCAATTTCACGATAATTTTCCACCGCGATGTATTCTCTTGTTTAAAAACGCGAAACGGCCAAGCTTGTCATAATGGAAGTGTGGTATACACGTATCTAAAACGCTCGAATCCATTAAGTAATTTACTCGTCGCGCTTTCACTGATCTTCCAAGTAATAAAATAAGGAAGATGGCGCGGTAAGGATTGAACGGAAATGGAGATAAAGTGTAATTATGCGAGAAAAAAAAAAAAAATTGGAATCACTTTCTCAAGGAGGCAAATTATCTCGATGTTCTCAGGGATTTTAAAACGACTGTGCAATTATAAAATATAAACTCGATTAACTGTATTACTTTTCCTGTTCTTATCTGTTTGAATTACGTTGTGTTAATTATACATCCCTTGGATAAATTTAATTTGAGAAATTCTGTGATCTTATAAAAATAATTTCAGTCAGATTACACTCAGACTATTTTCACTACTGTATTTTTTTTTCTTGTGACATTTTTCTGAATGTTACATTATACAATATGTGAAGTATATCCAACAAAATTGAAGAAATTATTAATCAAATATTAGAATTAGAATATTTGGAAATTAGAAATCTTTTAAATTTAACATATCCAATTGTTAACTATTTTACATTCATTAAATCTTTTCAGAAAGTTTAAAGGTTAAATTATTTAATATTTAAACTACAATAAATATTCTTATACGAGAAATTCAACAAATTATAATTCACTTTTTATCAAGTACCATATTAATTAAGAATGAAAAGAATTCATCAATCGCTCTACATCCAAATTGAATCTCATTTTCACAATTGTTTGATCGCAACGAGATCAGAGTCAAACGATCTCTGAGTCATCGATAAACGTGGTCGATGAAAGTAGAAAGTATCCAAAGGGATCTGGGGATGGTAGTATCGAGTATCGATCCGAAAGACTTTCCTTCGGCTAAGTGAATCGTACTACCGGGTAATTGGCCTCGATCTATCGATCTTAACGCGACTAGAACTGCATTTTTATTAACCAGGTGTTTCGTGGACTTGTAACGCCAAGCATTACATTTTCCTCTTCCTTCAAGAACGAATCGCTTAAAGTTAATATAAAATTGTTATTTATAATTATTCTAAGAAATCGTTTTTGATAGATAAGTTTAATTTAGATATTGATAGATTGATAGAAAATATTCGTTTAATGAACGGATAACATAAAACTTGATCTCAAATTTTGTTCAGAAAAATTACAATTTCGTTGGAAATTATAACAATGTGATATATTTTTATATACACAACATATAAATTGAGAGTGTTTGTGCAAAACAATTTTGAATGAAAACTTTCTCCAAACTTTCATCGATTAGTGTGCACGATATGATCTATTTTCATTCTATTTCTCTTCGTCACAAGCATAAACTATTGTAAATAATAAATCACAATTATGGAAACGATTGAACGATTCTCTTAATTGTCTTCCTTATATTGATCGAGATTGGTCATTATTTAGAGACAATCGACAAACTAAATTACACTTTTATACGTCGTAATTTAGCCTACGGCGATGTCTAGCACATATATCCATGGTTCCAAAGTGACCCACTTACTTTGCTACAGCATTCGTTGCACACACAGTCGTTGGCACGAAGGTATAATTCGAGGTACATACGTTTGTGCGTCGTTCGAGTTGCGTACAACTCGATTCTTTTGGGACGATCGTCTCGGGAATGTTGATCGTAAACTACTTTCATACCGCGAAGAATTCAACAGGCAATGGTTGCAGCCGGAAATTTGCACTGGAGGATATAATGTATTTGTACGATCGATATTATGAAGTATACGTAAGTATATAATATTTATATATATTGATTGTCTTATAAATATAATTAATCGTTTGAAATATATTATTTGTTTTTGGAAATATTCAACTGTAAAAAAGTTGAAGCATTTTTTAATATTAAAACAAATTAAATACATCAGATATAAAGTTATATGAAATATTATATTTATAAATTATGGAAAAATAAAAGAGAATCATAAAAAAAATTACAAAATATATAAAAGATGAAATAATAATACAAAAGAACATAATAATACATAATAATACAAAAAGATAGCAGTCATATTGTAAGAAGTAACTTAAAAATTAAAAAAATTCTTGAAAAAAGGATATAAAAATCCAAAAAATGAGAATTGCAATAGATAAGTATGCAAATGGTAAGTATTCAGAAGATAAGATAGAAGATAAAAAGATATATATAGAAATAAGTAAACTGTTAACAAAAAGATTAAAAATACAAAAAAGAAAAAAAAATAGCAGCTAATATAGGTAAGTATGCAAATGGCAAGTATTTTAGAAAAAAGTATATGAAAAATCATAAACATTCATGTTTTTGAAGATAGCAAAATCATATTTTGAGTAAAATTATATTACATTTAAATAAAGTCGAAAAAATAACAAAAAGTTTATTTGTATTCGTACAATATCGAAAAACCCAAGAATTAGATTCAATTCTAAGAACGACGAAAATTCTTGGAAAAAATTCTCGAGAGACCTCCTATCATATTATGTTATCCTAATACAAAATCGAATTTTCGGCAAAAGGTTCGTCCGTTCGACAATTTATAAATTTCCGAGAATTTGACGTCAGCTTCAAGAATGACAGAAATTCTGAGAATATGACATCATTTCCAAGAATTTTAGAGATTCCGAGAATTTGACGTCATTTCTCCGAAA
>NW_025221208.1:0-219 GCF_014066325.1 Apis laboriosa
TAACATTGATTATTGGAAGTGATGAAATGATTTTCCATCGGATAAATCTGCAGAGTGACTATTAGCAATCTATAATTTTATTCAAAATTTACGAATGATAATTAAAATATAAATTTATCGTTTTTATTCTTTCTTTCTTTCTTTCTTTCTTTCATTTTTAATAACAAGATAGGAAAAGAATTGTTTTCGAGGAAACAATTCTTTAATTACAATTATTAT
>NW_025221209.1:0-1210 GCF_014066325.1 Apis laboriosa
GCTGCGTATTATCCATTTCGTTCAATTTCTAGACAGTTTCACTTGCTCGTAATTCGAGAGTACCTTTTACCTCTGCTTCGTTTTTAATTACAATAAAGTCTAAAAATTTTCTTTATACGTATATGATCAATCTCTTAAATCGAATTTCACGTGGAAAAGTTACTTCCAGCTTTTTCGATCGTGAGTCCTTTTCCTCTACGTATTATTCAATTTCTTGACAGCTTTACTTGCTTGTAATTCGAGACTATCTTACCTCTATTTATTTTTAATTACAATAAAGTCTCAAAACTTTCTTTATACGTATATGATCAATTTCTTAAATCGAATTTCACGTAGAAAAGTTACTTCCAGCTTTTTCGATCGTGAGTGCTTTTCCTCTACTATTATTCAATTTCTTCTCTATTATTCTTCTACTTTATTATTCAATTTCTTAACAGCTTTACTTGTTTGTAATTCGAGAATACCTTTTACCTCTGCTTCTTTTTAATTGCAATAAAGTCTCAAAATTTTCTTTATACGTATATGATCAATCTCTTAAATCGAATTTCACGTAGAAAAGTTACTTTCAGCTTTTTCGATTATGAGTCCTTTTCCTCTATGTATTATTCAATTTCAATTGCTCGTAATTTGACAGTATCTTCTATTTATTTTAATTACAATAAAATATCGAAATAAAGAAGTTACTTCGATCATGAGTCCTTTTCCACGATATATTTTTCAATTTCTCGACAGTTTCACTTGCTCGTAATTCGAGAATACCTTCTACCTCTGCTTCTTTTTAATTACAATAAAGTCTCAAAAAATTCGTCTCACGTATATGATCAATCTCTTAAATCGAATTTCACGTAGAAAAGTTACTTTCAGCTTTTTCGATCGTGAGTCCTTTTCCTCTACGTATTATTCAATTTCTTGACAACTTTACTTGCTTGTAATTCGAGAGTATATTACCTCTATTTATTTTTAATTACAATAAAGTCTCAAAATCTTCTTCGATCGTGAGTCCTTTTCCTCTACGTATTATTCAATTTCTTGACAATTTCAATTGCTCGTAATTCGACAGTACCTTCTATTTATTTTAATTACAATAAAATATCGAAGTGAAGAAGTTACTTCGATCGTAAGTCCTTTTCCACGATATATTTTTCAATTTCTCGACAGTTTCACTTGCTCGTAATTCGCGAGTACCTCCACTTGTTTCAATTACAACACA
>NW_025221210.1:0-436 GCF_014066325.1 Apis laboriosa
GTAAGGGTCTCCCGTAAAACCAGGTTGACAGACACAAATATAAAACAAATTTGACAATATTTCTATTTAAATTATTATATTCATTTACAAATTCGTAAGGATCTCCCGTAAAACCAGGTTGATTAAATTATTATACTTACAGATTCGTAAGGATCTTCCGTAAAATCAGGTTGACAGGCACAAATATAAAACAAATTTGACAATATTTCTATGTAAATTATTATATCCATTTACAGATTCGTAAGGATCTCCCGTAAAACCAGATTGATTAAATTATTATACTTACAGATTCGTAAGGATCTGCCGTAAAAACAGGCGCAAGTGTAAAACGAATTTGACAAAATTTCTATTTAAATTATTATATTTACATATTAAGAATCTCCTGTAAAACCAGGTTGACAGACACAAGTGTAAAACGAATTTGACAATATTTCTA
>NW_025221211.1:0-261 GCF_014066325.1 Apis laboriosa
CTATACCAAAAAATAAAATGAGTATCCCACATTCATACTCTTTCCTCTATATACACTAATAATAATAATAAGATCTGAAATCATCATACCATTCTTTAAATCACTACCATAATTATCAGAATTCATTCATCATAAATGAGAAAAATCTGTCCAACGTTTGATTACCTCAAAGATTTCAACAGTTCATCGACAATATTCATCATTTTCACATGATATTAATCTCATTTGCTGACAAGTACAAGTTTACCATAGAAAAATTTT
>NW_025221212.1:0-281 GCF_014066325.1 Apis laboriosa
TAGCCTATCCAGTCAAAACTGTGTGTAAAGGGCAATCTTTCCCGCTTGCAACGCGCAGCGGAAGTCCCCTGTATCTTAAGTATCTTCGGAGATACAGCCGTTTAAAGAAGGCAATGTTTTAAATATTCTGAAAATTCGTCTTCTTTAGACGACCATAGCATATGAAACGCTTGTGCCAGCTTAACCAGTGAAGACTCAGTGTAAAGAGCATTCTTTCCCGATTGCAACGCGCACCGGAAGTCCCCTGTTACTCCAGTATCTTCGGAGATACAGCCGTTTCA
>NW_025221213.1:0-419 GCF_014066325.1 Apis laboriosa
TGTTTGTACAAAGTTTAATCCTATTATTGAGCATGCTAATAAATAAATATTTTTTAAAATTATATTTTATAAAGAATTGTTTATTGAGAATTTTTTTTAATTCTTTCAAGTATTATTCACTAAAGAAATATTATAAATGAAATATAAAGTTTTGGATATTCTGTGATGCAACATCAAAATACTGCATAGATTATTATCGAAATACGAAATTAAAGATTAATAATGAAATTAAATGAAAGGGACTTGATTATAATATTATTATAATCTTATTATGGCAAAGTAATTGTCTAATTAAAGAATATCATGTATTTACTGATAACTTTTTTATGAGCTTATTAATCAAGTTTTTATTCAGAAAAAAAAAAAATAAAAATGATCTTTTAAATGATAATAACTAAACAAAAAAAACTATATATAGA
>NW_025221214.1:0-325 GCF_014066325.1 Apis laboriosa
ACGCGAGAAATACTAGTGAAGATTTCTAGAAGAAACTAGAAAGCCACGCCCGTTAATTTTCCAGTTAATTTTTCCAATGAAAATAAAGTAGCAAGTAACCACCAATTTTAAACAACGAAGAATTATTAAGTTGGGAAGTTAATGAAATTTACAGTCTCTTTGTGTTAAACATGATTATATGTAGGATCTGCCGATGGTGTGAATTTTTCATCCGAATAAATGAACTTCAAGTAGATTTTTAAAAGTATTCGAGATTGTTACTCACAAGATTAATTGTATACAAACAGTCGGTATTCTATTTGACATTTAAACAATTTCTGATTAA
>NW_025221215.1:0-315 GCF_014066325.1 Apis laboriosa
GACAATTGCACCGTGCAATTTATATGGAAGTTGTTTCGTGCCACGTTTGTACACGAGGCTTCTGCTTTCGAGTTTTCCTCGAGGAGATTTGTAAATTTTTTAACATTCTTAGTTTTTCGATAATAATTATAGAATTATATAAGAGTGGAAGTGTTGAGATTAGAACGTCATTAATACGGAATATATATGTATATCGTGACAATTGCATCGTGCAATTTATATGGAAGCCACGTTTGTACACGAGGTTTCTGCTTTCGAGTTTTCGGGGAGATGCACTTGTAAATATTCTTAGTGGTGGACTTTGGTTTTTCGATA
>NW_025221216.1:0-928 GCF_014066325.1 Apis laboriosa
AATATATTTTAGATTTAAAATATCATAAAATACTTTTAAAATACAAAAAGTTTTTATCTTTTTTTTTAATTATTATTTTTAATTATCTTTTCATTAAAATCTTTTGTATTTTTTTATTTTTATTTTACGAAACTTTAAAATTGATAATTTTGTTTTACTTTTGGAAAAATTGTATTATTTATATTATATTATTTATATTATTATATTATTTATATTATTATATTATTTATATTATTTATATTATATTATTCACAACCAAATATAATTTTAAATATAAATTTCAAAATTCTATAAAAAATGATATATAAAAAAATATATATAATTAAGAGAAGAAGAGCAATGACTTGTGATACAATGAAGTGGATTTCTTGTATCAGGTAAATTTTTCAAGAATCTATATATCAGGAATGTGGTTGTTGGTTTTTTGATTACGTATCCAATCTATTTTATAGGATGATGAAAAGATCAATGATCACATTCTCCAAGTTGAGAACACCATTTTCATAACCGTTTCTTTTGTTATGTTTTAAATTTTAAGTTTTTGAATTTATTCGAATTTATTTCACTTTTATTTTAAATATAAAAAAATAAGAAAATATAATATCAGATTATAAATAATTTAAAATAATTTAAAAAATAAATAAATTAGAAATATATATATAAAATATACATCTTATTTTTATTTATAATTATTTTTCAATTATATTTAAAAAAAAACTATAGCTCGGTTCAATTATCAAACTCATCTTGTATAAATATATTGTATTCTCCATTAAATAGTTGCGAATTATTTTATAATATAAAATTTATTATATTATATTTATTATTTCAAAAATTTCTATTTATTTTTTATTTAAATATTATAATTATTATAATTTTATTATAATTATTTCAAATAAATAAATTATTCAAAATTCTTATAATTTCT
>NW_025221217.1:0-6614 GCF_014066325.1 Apis laboriosa
TCATGCATAATCCATCGATATCAATTTTTCTTTGCATAATTTGAGGTATCTGCGCGATTTCGATGTTGAAATCGCCGTAATACCGTTTTGCGTTTTGAAAAAGTGGAATTTTGTTCCAAATCTAATTTTCACAGCAGATATCATCGAATCTCTAATATCATTAAATAACGTCCCTGTCAATGATATTTCTATGCAGTATTCGCCGAAACTAAATTTTTGGTGTCGAAAACCTGCTTCTCTTACGGATATTAATTTTTCTTTGCTTAACTGACAAACTACTTAACTTATTGAAATCAATTTTTTGTTCCATAATTTGAAGTAACTTATCCATTTACAGGTGGATTTTAATTTGTCTCTGTATAATTTCGATGTAGATGTCGCCGTAATAGCGTTTTTCGTGTCGAAAAGCTTAATTGTTTATCAAAATTGAATTTTCAGGGCTGAATTAATTGTCACTCGAATATCTGAATAATAGCGTCTTTATTAACGATGTGTCAATGCAGAATTCGCCTAATCCTCGATTTTTGTGTTGAAAAACTATATAACTAATCGAAATCAATTTTTTAGAATTTGACGTAACTGTCCCAGTTACGGCGAGATAATTTGTCTCTTAATGATTTCGATGTAGAAATCGCCGGAATTGCGATTTTCGTCTCGATAGGTTGCAATTTTTTTCAAAATCAAATTTTCACATCAGAATAATAGAACCTCGTTTATCAGTATATAAATGTCACTCTCAACGATATGTCAATGCAGAATTCGCCGAAATTAGTATTTTCGTGCCGAAAAATTATATAATATACCGAAATCAATTTTTCTTTTTAGAATTTGACGTGTACGAGTAATATAGTGCTGGATAACGTTTCTCTGAATTATTTCGATTTAGAAATCGCCGTTTTTGCGAGGTTTTTCGTTTCGAAAGGTTGCAATTTTGTTCAAAATGGAATTTTTCACAGCAGAATTAATAAAACCTCGTTTATCAGAATAAAAACATTATTCCAAAGATATATCAATGGAGAATTTGGCGAAATTAATATTTTCGTGCAGAAAAATTACATTACTTATCGAAATCAGTTTTTCATTGCAGAATTGATGTAACTGTAAGACTTAGTGCTGGATGTATCATTGAACGATTTCGATGTGGATCGCCGTAAATGCAATTTTCTTATCGAAATTATCCAATTTTATTCAAAATCAAATTTTCACAGCAGAATTCATCGAATATCAATATAAAAACGTCACTCTCAACAATATATCAAAGCAGAATTCGCCAAAACTAGGATTTCCGTGCCTAAAAACTACATAACTTATCGAAATCCATTTTTCGTTCCAGAATTTGACGTATATGCAATCTTATTTTAAGTGTATATATAAAAGAATACTATATATATTCCATAGTTAAAATCGATTGTTGTTATAAGAGCTAAAAATACGTTTTAATTAAAATGTCGCGTTTTCTGCCGTCACGTTTATTTATTTTCTAGTAGATATTCCGTGAATTTATGTTTTGTGAATCATATTCGTATATATATATATATATATATATNATATATATATATATATATATATTTTCACATATATTAACAATATATTTAAAAATACAATATAAAATATAAATTAGAGAAATATAAATAAATTTAATGAATAATTTCAAGATTCATTGCTATGAATAATACGAAATAATACGTAATTTTAATGATTATAATCTATATGAAAGTTGAAAATTTGACAGTAAAAAGAAAGAAAAAAAAATGAAAATCGATGGTTTGCAATAATAAATATTTCAATAAGTATTTAGTGAAGTATTTTAGTTTTCTTTATTTGTTTAATTCGAAGGTGTGAAAGTGTAAATAATTTAACCATTTTTCTGTGGAACTTTTTATCCAATTTTATATTATAAAATTAACAATTGTTTATATAATAGAATTTTAAAACATGAATAAATGTAAGTCTCACATATAGTTTCTATCCATATTAATTTTCATAATTTCGTTATTTTGAAGATTTTTAAAATTATACGATATAATCAGAAGAATTATAATATTGCAGAAATATTTAAATTCATAATAATTTTTGTGTTTAAATATATTGATACAAACATTCGTAATAATAATAATAATAATAGTAATAATAATAATAATAATAGTAATAATAACAACAACAATAATAATAATAATAATAATAATAATAATAATAATAATAATCTATTTTAAATATATTTTGTTCCATAATAAGATTTAATTCTTTATATTATTAATTAAGAATAATATTATTTAATTATATTAGGTGGAAATCGACAATATGTAAATATTGGACAATGTGGAATTTATAATGGTCCAATCTCGTGGTTTGTATTGTAAAAACATATACTGTGATGCGATGAATATGTAAAGAATCTGGTGAAAGAAGAAAATGGACCGAAGCATATGTAAACTTATTACGAACACAACTACTCAACAATTCTGTAGAAGATAAAATCAAGCAAAAAAGTCCAAGGTAATATCGTGTGAATTTGTTCAATTGCCATTAATAAATGTCAACAATTTCTAATGAAATGAGAACACTGGTTTCATTGGAATCAACTACATTGTGTTTTGTTGTTGAAAGAAATTTTGATACTAGTGTTCTTAAAGTTTATGTAAATTTTCTTAAAATCACTAAATTGAAAATGAAATTATATATTATTGGAATAAGGCAAATATTAACATGAACGTCTTTTATGTTATAAATGTTTCAATATTTTTTTTTTTTTTTTTAGGAAAAGAATTGGCCCAATATGCCTGTCGCATATATAAGGCATTCTTATGATGTTACGCAGAAGGACAGTTTTTAACTCTAAGGCAATTCTATTTTATCATCTTTAAACGTAAATAATGAAACGAAGCAAGAAATTTGATAATTGGAATGTAGAAAATTTTGGTCCTTTAATACAACGTGAATCTAAAGATATAATGACAGTAAAATGCAAAGCTTCATCTAAACATCCATTAGGTAAAAATATTCATTTTTCTCTTTTTGTGACAAAATTAACTATCTTTAAAACAGAAAAAATCGAACATCGTTATTTTTGTTCTTCTTTTACGTTTAAAGAATGTATGCGTTTTGGAAAAAAAAACAAGATTTATAATTAAAAATATTATTCACAATGTGAAAAATTAATTCAGGAAGAGTATAGCAAAAGCAGCAGGACAACAGGCAAATCAGATGTAGCACAACATTTCTCAAAAAAAACGTTGCGTACAACCTTTTCATGCTTTTCATGTTTTATTTGTGAATTTGTTTTTTTTGTGCATTAATGGAAACTTGTCAGAAGAATTTAATTATTATATTAATTTAGATCAAAATGATTTTTAAGCATATCGAAACAACATTAACATTAACAGTAATCATAAACAAGATAAAATAGTAGAGGCATTGTTAAAAAGAATCGTATTAACTTTTTATGATATTCACAATAAAATTTTTGATTTCAAATTTTGATCTAACTATGGATGATACAGATATACATTTTTCGAGATAATAGTTTAACAGCTGAATGTTTAGATGGAAAAAAATTAGATTTGAAAGTCATTGAATAACTTAATTTAGAATCTAATTTAATTTAGAATCTACAATTTTACAACGAAATATTTTTTCCATTTAATTAATATAAATTTTCTGTACCTCTCATTTATTTCGGTATTTCATTGTATTTCATATATGAATCAAAATAATGAGTAAAAACTTAATAAAAATTAAAAAATAAAATTGCAAATATAATGAAATTTATAAGCAATTTAAATTAGATGAAGCGAAGCAGAAATAAAATGAAATAACGCGGCGCGACAGTATGACGAAAATTAATCTTATTTATATCATGCTTCATCTATAATAAAGTTTCATTATTTATAATTTAATAAATATGTTTTAACTGAAATTTTTTTATATCAATTTTTATATTCATTTTGATCTTTAAAATCGATCCTTCAAAGTTATTCCATAAATATATTAACATTCTGTATAAAACCGATATGTAATTTATTTATTTTCATTTCTTAAAAATTATTCAAATAAATAAACATATTAAAAACAGAACGAAACATTTTAAAAATTTTTATTACAGCAATTCATATAAAACAATATATTATATTATCATTATCATATATTCATATTAAAAACAATATTTAAAAACAATTAAAATTTAGAAACGGCAATATATTAAGTTCAATATATATATATATATATATATATATATTTATGAATTTACAAATGAATCATTTTCAGTATTCATATTTCTATGAATTTTAAATGTTACTCAAAAACAATAATATTTCAATATATTTATTATATATAATTGATATACTCGAATGAATATTTGCAAATTTCGAAATGATAATTAAACATCCATATATTTGATTTTTAGAATGGAACTTTCAAAAGTAATAAATATGTATAAATATGTATTCAAAAATCAAATTGAAAATCAAAATGGTATAACATCTTTCAAAAAACATGTTCAATATAATGTTTATAATTGTATTCTATTTATTTTGATTTTTTGTAAACATTTAAATATAATATTTCATTTACAATTCTTGGATTTAATTTATCTTTTCTTTTTTTTGAGAATACTCTTTCTAAAAATACAAAATACAAAAATAGTTGTTACAAGGATAGAACTATAAAATTGAATTATGCATAGAAGACAAAATAATCTATTTTAAAATGGCAGAAAAATTAGAACGAACAGAACATTTTTCAGTAAGATATTAAAGTTACGAAAAATTTATTCAATCAAGATTTGGGTGTACTTCTTCAAGGTATTTACATAAAATTCGATATTTAAATAATCAAATTTTAGCTTAACTTCTTGAATAAATTATTAAATTATAAAAATTAAGTTATTATTACCTGAAACGAAATTTGCTTAAATCTTTCTTTATCTTTCTCATCTAAAACGCTAATTCCTATAACTTCCATCCTACAATGTCTATATATATATACATTGAAAAATGAATCTATCATATATTATGCTTTGATATATTTTGATGATTTTTTGAATATATTTTAGAAAACAAAATTTTGTCCTCTATAATATATTTAAAAATCATTAAAATCTATAAGATCTATCTTTTAATCCCTTCATGTATTATTAAAGCGCATCTTAAATCCTAATTCATCCTACATCATCTCAAAGATTCGATAATGCTATCACATCTCGGAAAAATGAATCACGAAAAAAATTTACCAAGCGAGGGCATAGACATTCTCTGCATTATTGCTAGTAAATCGGTCGTCAACGAAGAATCAACAATAAGAATGCATGAATGGCAGTTTCATCGTGGTGTGCTTAGTGTGAAATATTTTATCGGAGACCGCGCGAGAACTGTCAAATCTCTGCTTTCACTGCGTATATATATGATTTAAAAAAAATTTGCATTACAGTATTGTATACAGTATTGGTCTTTTCTTTGTTGTCCGATCATAAAAAACCATGAATTATCAGCACGTAAGAAGATATGGGGAATGCGTGCGAGTAAGTGCGAGTTGCTCATTACCGGCAATGCGACGGAATATCGCCTCGTGACTTATGACACGAGAGTAAAATGTACAAATAATGAAACCTTGTGAGAGATAGAGTAAGGAAGAAGAGAAAGATTCGGAAGAGGATGATCGATAGCTCGAGAAATAGAGATTTGAGATTTGAAAAATTGGGAGTGAATTTGTAATGATTAGTATAATGGATCGATGAAGAAGTTATATGGATATATGTTTTAAAAAAATGTAAATTATAATATTGTAAATAAATTGAATTTTTTTTCAATTTTTAATCAAGATTACATAAAAATATAAATGGTGTTAAAATTATACACCGCATCTTATATTAAATATATATTTATCTACAAAGTGAGAATAAATAATTTATGAAATAAAATAAAAATTAAAATTTTTTAAACTGAAAATTTTTACAAAACTTGAAAATAAAGATAAATTAAAAATAGATTAAAAATCTATATTGAAAAAAAAATATATTATGTGTTGCATTTATATACATATGTAGATAATACTTTTTGTAGTCATTTATGCATATGTAGACATCTTTTGTAGTGAAAATTAAAAATTTATATTAAAAATAAATTGAATTAATGCATTTGTATGCATAGTAATTTGTAAATTGAGATTAAAAATTTTTTTAAATGGAAATTTTTTCTTTTGATCTGAAAATATTCTGTACAAAAATACGTCGATTCTATTTTATTAATGCTTCTCTTTTATTATCTTGGAGAAAGAAAGGATATTTTTAGATACGTAACATATTAAAGTATTGGGTGAGAAAGGAAAAGCTCGAGGAAAGAATGCGAGACAACTGAGACAACGATGATCGTATAAAAAAAAGAAGAAATATCACGCGCATAAATTAAAGCGTAGAAATTTTTATTGTTATGTTTCTAGAAAGATCGACTTGTAAAACAATTTTAATCATCTATATTGAAAAATCTTTAACTATATATATAACTATATATATATTATAATGAAAAAATAAAATAGAATAATAAATATAATGATAATTTGAACTTCAATTTTTTTTCCAGATTTTATTTAAATTTGATATGACTTCTGTTATGTTCATACCA
>NW_025221218.1:0-308 GCF_014066325.1 Apis laboriosa
ATATATATAATACTGGAAATGATACAATGATAATTGTACGAGTCTTGTACTTATTGTACTTATTGACCATTGTACTTATTAACATATATGTATATCTGTCTGTATATCTGTAACTAATACCTAATATGTTTTAACTTTTTCTAATTAGGAGAAAAAAGAAAAAACAGAATTCCATGATTTAAATTAATTGAAAAAAAATTGACAACATGAAATGTTGTATTAAAACAACGTTATTCTCTAATTCTTCTTATTTTTTATATTTTTCGATATGATAATTTTTATTCTATATATCTTTATTATTCTATTAT
>NW_025221219.1:0-1238 GCF_014066325.1 Apis laboriosa
AATTTAAGAAGAAATAATTTAAGAAAAATGAATTTAATCGAGAGATTCTTTAAAATAATAAGATTAGGTTTTATATATTATAATATAATTATAATATATATTATATATTATATTAATAAATCAATCATTTAAGAAATTTAAATGAAGAAACAATAATTTTTTATCTTCTCTATATCTAGGAGAAATAATAATCTTATATAAGAGATCAATTAAAAAATTTTTTAAATTTGTATTTATAAAAAATAATAATATAGCATATTAATTAATTAAATATATTTTATTTTATATATATATATATTCACACAAAATTTAACATAATTATTTTCATAAAAAGATGAAATAATCTATTAATGATCTCTAATCTATTAATTGAAATATTTATTTAATTCGAATTTGTATAGAAATTTAAATAATAGCTTGTTTTTAATATTATTAAGAAATATGATAGCATAAATTATTTAAATTAAATAAATAAATTAAATTATATTACACATTTATATCTATAAAATATATTAATTATGAATCTTTAATAATTAATTCTAATTTGCGATATGTGGAATATTTTTGCGCGCGCATATATATGGAATTTTATATAAACATATGGTGTTTTTAATCAATTAGCAATAAAAAAAAGGTGTAGTAAAAGTCTGAAACATATGAAAGTCATTTTTTATTAATTAAAATGAAAAAAATTACAAATAATAAAAACAAATTTACATAATTGTTAATAAATCAAAGTAATAGAAATATTATAAATAGATAGAACAATAACAAAAGATAAGATAAATATTTGAAAAATATAAAATATAAAAAAGTTTAATGAATATAATGAGAAAAAAACTTACTACAAATTATTAATACAATTTTTAAATCATTCTTGATTAGTACCTCCGGCAATATCTAAACTCTGACTGACGTAATGTCCAAAATTATTTTACAGAACTGGAAGATGGTGAACGCGCACGCATCAGCTGATAACCACGTGTTATACCACCACTTTTCTAAACTGGAATTATTTTTCATTGATAATATATTTATTTTCGAAAATCATTTTATTTATTTAACAAAATTATCGATTATTTGTAAATAAATATTTACAAAAATTAAATATAATATTTTTATAATCTCAATTTATATTTACATATTTCAAATATTTCAAAATTATATTTATATTTATGCAAAAATTATATAAAATAATATTTTTTATTTTTAAAAAGATTGAATTTTATACGTTATAT
>NW_025221220.1:0-240 GCF_014066325.1 Apis laboriosa
AAAATGGAAAAAATGCGTTTTCATTCTTGAGAAATATTTTAAAAATAATCACGGTTTGATAGTTCGCAATTTTTATATAAAATATGGCCAAAATGTGATTTAACTTTATTAATTGTGAAAAGATTTGTTATAGAATTTAAAGTTCACTGAAATTTTATATGTAGTTTTATTATTGAATATTGCCAGCAATATCATTATTTCATAATTGGTATCTATTTGTTTTTCTTCGATACATATACT
>NW_025221221.1:0-832 GCF_014066325.1 Apis laboriosa
ACTTTGACATTTTTCGTGGAATTGTATAATATAAAAAAAATACAAATACAAACATAATATAAATGCAATATGCATTTTCTGTGATGGATATTATTTTATGAATCATTTTATAATAAAATATGGATTAGATACGATATATATATGCGTATATATGCAATTTTTCATTCAAAAATGATAGAGAAGTATTAATATTAATTATAAATAAATTAATTATAAATAATTATAAATAATTATTTTTTTATAATTTTTGTTCGTATTGCATTTTCATAAAAATTTTTTAATATGACTTATTTTTATAATATCGAATTCGAATTGTTCTTTTTCATTTTCATCTTTCGTCACCGTAAAACCATCGTATATTAATTTATCTAAATTTGAATAAAAATTTAGAACAATTTAAATTATAAATTATATTTCGAGGATAAATATTAAACCTCGTTTCCGTACAAGCGCTTTTCTCTTTGAAAATTTTTTTCAAAGAGGAAATATTTCGATATTTGGAATGGAATCGGAATTTTATACATATAAAAAAATGTTGGAAGAAAATTTTAATAACATCTACGAGAAAATTTTATATAAATAAATCGTCGAATAAAAAGAAAGACGAAGAAAAGATATATATATATACACGTCGATTTCGATGAAAATAATTTCCTTTCTTTCGAACTACGTATCGGTATAAAAAAATGTAAACAGAACGCAGCCGACTCATCTATCCGTATCCATACGTATATATGTATATACACGCTCTTATTTCACCTTTCTGAATTTCAATGACGATTCGTGCTTCATTATTTTCTAATAGGTTTGTTGGTTGCAATTTTCATCCAAC
>NW_025221222.1:0-229 GCF_014066325.1 Apis laboriosa
AGCGAAGGGTATCGACCGAGCTCGAACAAACAAGCGATATGAACAAATTTTATTATAATTGTATAAATATATTGAATATTTGAGAAATAATTTAATAAGTTAATTTCATTATATTTTTTGTGTAGATTTTTGATTGATCGTAATTGTTATTATGTAAATAAGAAATTTTATAGTAATAGTATTTCTCGCGTAAATTATATATTAATTTTCACGGTCAGATTATACGTGA
>NW_025221223.1:0-313 GCF_014066325.1 Apis laboriosa
TACTTTGAAATCCTGTGGTGCATGGGAAATAGTTACAGGTGAATCAGTTCTTCCTGTACCAGGAGATGATGCGGCAAATCGAGCATGCACTGCCTGGACAAAACTCGACAGTACAGCTCAATGAATAATCGCCACATCAGTGGATGAAAAACCACTTTTGTATATTATCAATTGTAAATCGGCTAAGGATATATGGAAAAAGCTGAAATCTGTTTATGAATAAAAATCTGATACTAGTACACACATGCTGTTGCAGCAATGGTACAGTTGCTGGCACAGTCGCCAGAAGGAATCGGGCGATGATATCGCTACT
>NW_025221224.1:0-225 GCF_014066325.1 Apis laboriosa
ACGAATAATATCACGAAATTTCAATAATATTAAAATTAATGAAGAATTAATTAAATTTAGAATAAAAAATAAAGAAATTGATCTATAAATTCAAATTGCTGTTCTAGTTAATGTATTTAATAAACTAAATGAAAGAATAATTGGTCATGGACTAACTATATGAAATGGAAAATTTTTTTCCATTTAAGTATTACTTTGATTCAGAAAGATAAAGAATTGATAAAA
>NW_025221225.1:0-1762 GCF_014066325.1 Apis laboriosa
TGAATATATTTTTTTATATCAAAATATGAAAGAATATTGAATGAAATAATAAAGTACCTTTACTAACATTAAATTTAATATTTAACGAATAATCTTAGTTTGTTTCTTGAAAATTTATTTATATATTAATATTATATAATATTAATATATTATATACAATATGTATAATAATAAGTTACAAATTCAACATCATTACAGATTTTTATAAAATATTTTGTAAAATAATGATTTTATTTTTAATTTAATTTTATTTTATCTCTATTAATTAATGTAAATGATATTCAAAATCATATCTATTGATGTTAATCTATTAATGAAAAAAATTATATTGAATAAGTTTTTGTATTGAATATAATGCATAAATTATTTTTTTCATATATCATATCTTCTATATTATTGTTATATATCTGGTATGTTTTTAAATATAGTGTTAGATTTGATTAATTTTTATTAATCTTAGATAGAGAGCAGAAAAATCAAGTTTTTTTTATATGAAATCCGAATTTCTTAAATAAACATTATTTTAATTTTTAGTTATTTCTTAAATAGATATTATTTTAGAGATATAAAGATAAAAATTTTTATAAGTTATAAGATTTTAATTACAATAAAAAGAAGATATAGTTATAAATATAAAATAGAAATTTTATTTATGATTTTTTATGTACTATAGACATAAAAATATATTATTGAGTGAATCACATAAAACTGTTTTTGTCAAAACTATTATAAGATATAATACAATTATAATATATAATATAATATAATATAATATAATTATAATAATAATAATTATAAGATATAAGATTGATATATTTTTAAGACAATTTTTGGAAAATAAATTCTAAAAATAAAAACAAGTAAAAAAGTTAGTATATAAAAATTCGATTAAAATATATTAATAAAATTAAATTACTTATTTATTTAACTTTAGTGAAGGTGTTTCATTTAACACTAATTTAAATTATCTATAAATAAATTATTTAATAAATAATTATCTGATATTTTTGTATAAAAATTTTTATAACAATTTTTATAATAATTTATATTCTTTATCTCTATAAAACTAATAATATATTTTTAATTCGTTAAAATCGTTAAAATGTTTCTCAATTATTTATTTAATTAATATGAATATTTAAAAATATTTTATAGAAAAATTGAATATTTTTATGTTAGTTGTATAAGTGCATTACTTTTTAATTAAGTAATTGCTTAGTTTTTTAATACAAAACAAATTGCTGAATAATTTCTATTTTTTGTATAAATTTTTGTATAAATTTTAATATATTATATAATATAAATTATATTATTTAATATAAATTATGTAATTAAAAAAAAAAAATAATAAAAAAGAGCTTATTTGAAAAAATCACAAAAAAACAAAATTAATTTTACAATAAATCATACAAATTGACTATTTGAGTAGAATTTTTATTGACGAAAAGATATTTACTTTAAATGATTTTTCATTTTATTAATTCTTTATTTTATTATTATAATTTAATAAAATTTATTCCAATTTTAATAAATTTCATAAATAACATAGAGTCATTAATAATTGAAGTTTTCAAGAAATTGACAATTTACAAATTATAAGAAGTTGCAAAATATAAAAAATATATATAAAATATTTTGAAATATTAAAATTGGGAAAAATACAAATAAAAATTTTTAATTTAATAAACATAACAATTGAATATTATATTAATATATATATAATTAAATTAATTAAAAATTGATAAAGAACAGGAAATAAAAT
>NW_025221226.1:0-455 GCF_014066325.1 Apis laboriosa
CGAAATTTTGGCAAAAATTTTCGTTCGTTCACAGATTTCGATAATTCCACGAATTTGACGTCATTTCCAAGAATTTCGATAATTCCTAGAATTTGACGTCATTTCCAAGAACTGCCAAAATTCTTGGAAAAATTTTTCGAGAGACCTCCTATCAACACATGTTCTCCTAATACAAAGTCGAAATTTTGGCAAAAATTTTCATTCGTTCATAGATTTCGATAATTCCTAGAATTTGACGTCATTTCCAAGAATTTCGGAAATTCTAGGAATTTGACGTCATTTCTAAGAACTGCCAAAATTCTTGGAAAAATTTCTCGAGCGACCTCCTATCAACTCATGTTCTCCTAGTACAAAGTCGAAATTTTGGCAAAAATTTTCGTTCGTTCATAAATTTCGATAATTCCAGGAATTTGACGTCATTTCTAAGAACTGCCAAAATTCTTGGAAAAATTTCT
>NW_025221227.1:0-316 GCF_014066325.1 Apis laboriosa
AATTTTATAATAATAATAATCATAATGATATTAAAAGAAATAGTTGTAATTATAAAAGCACAATAACAAAACCAACAATATATGGTACATGGCAGAATAGAAAAATAATAGCATATAATTCATATCAATTCAAAATGATTTTTATATATTTATATTTTTATAGTAATTGCACTAAATAGATTATGATTACTAAATTCAAAATTAAAGTTGTATGATAAAGTTATATAATATAATATATAGGATATCATATTATGTATCAATTGGTGATATATGTAAAAATACATCAAAAAAAAAAAAAAATACTTGTTTAAGGATT
>NW_025221228.1:0-774 GCF_014066325.1 Apis laboriosa
GCCTCGCGAGAAATTCAATTTAACGGACGAACTTGCGAAAAAAATCACGTGGAAGGGGGTTCTGATTTATCGATTCACGTGGTGGAGGAATTTTTGTTGAATTCGTGAGGGGTGTGTCCTCATTGGAATATGCAGTGCAAAAAATATATGCAACAGCGTGAAAGTTTGAAGTTTGCCGATCGTGTTTGAAGTATGCGACAGTGTTGTTAGTTCGTTACAGAGATATTTCTGAAGTTTTTATCGATAGATTAGAGTTTTTATTGATGTGTTCTTTTATTGTTTTCAATAAATAACGTCAAGTATTAAAAATATATTGTCAGTGTTTATTAAAATTTTCCAAATTTCCAATGTTTAAAGGTTACAGATGGTTATAAAGATCTAATTTAAAATGTTTTAAAAATGTTTATCACTGACTCATGAATCCAAAATGTAAATAATTAATCTTGCCCTTCAACCCCTTATCGTGTATGTAGATTTATCGTGACCTCTTACATGATTCACGTTCTTTTTAAAGGGGGAGAATAATTTACTTATCGAATGACTCACGATGCATGTACGATGGATATATTTTTATCATGATAATAATATAAAAACATGATGGAAACGATGAAAAATTTATTTTAATATCAAAATCGAAGATTCATATATATAAAAAAAAAATCTTCGATCAATCTAACATAAATCGAAGAAGAAATCAATATTATCTCGATCCAGAATATCTCGAACTAAATTAAAATATCTCGAAATAAATTAAAAAAAATACCTAATTCTCGA
>NW_025221229.1:0-346 GCF_014066325.1 Apis laboriosa
CAGTTCCAGGATCTGAGTAATAAAAAAAAAAGAAAAAAATTTCATACTAATCAACTAATCACTTATTTCAAAGTTCATTTTCACGATATGAAATATTAAAAATGTAATCTCGGCTGGGTATTTATATTTCTTCTTAAATCGTTTTTGTTATGTCGATTATTTAATAATACAAATTTATAAATTTCATTCAATATTCTTATAAAAAAAGAACATATTCGCAAGAGAAAAAAAAAAAAAAGAAAAACACCTTTTATAAAAAAACAGACATTTCATGATTCTATTTCAATGAGAATTCATCCTTATTCATCTTTATCAAGTTCAAAAGTATACAAAATATGGCTGAAAT
>NW_025221230.1:0-473 GCF_014066325.1 Apis laboriosa
TATAGTTTTTCATTAATTTAATTTTTGAATTTATTTTATTATACCTATTAACACAAAATATTTAAACAAAATAAAAATTTTGCTCAATGATAGATTATTGTACAACTAAATTAAAAAGAGGAGAATTCTAAGTGAATTTTTGATTATGTAAGACTTTTATTTCTATTCCATGTATAAAATATAATATATAGAATACAATAAAATATAAGTAGTTTCTATACTTATCATAAAATCAGAAATTATCAATATTATTAAATATTTTCTATATTTTTCAAAATCGAAAATATTTTAAATATTAGGAATTTTATTATCCAATTTCAATTTTATCAATAGATTTCTCATAAAATAAAAACTTCTTAAAGATATATATATTTTATTTTTAATACAATTATATTAATATAACTATCTAAATATGTTAATTAATATAAATATAATAAATATATATTAATATATATTATAATATTAAATATATT
>NW_025221231.1:0-315 GCF_014066325.1 Apis laboriosa
TTTCTTGTCTCTCTTTGAACAATTTTTTGGAGGAATAAGAGGCTCTAGATTTTTCGATATTCGAATATTAATTCTGTATCAATTTGTCTTCCTCGAGCAATTATATAATATGCTGAGTAATTCAATTTTTCCAAACGTGAAATTATTATATTATAAATTATAATGTGGTGTTTCTTGTCTCTCTTTGAACAATTTTTTGGAATAAAAGGCTCTGGATTTTTCGATATTCATTCAAATATTAATTCTGTATCAATTTGTATTGCTCGAATAATTATATAATATGCTGAGCATGTAATTCAATTTTTTCAGCATGGA
>NW_025221232.1:0-217 GCF_014066325.1 Apis laboriosa
GCCCCTCTCTGTCGTAATAAGTGTGATAAATACCATATATTAAAACATGTAATATAATAAAAAAATAATATAATATAATAAATAAAAAAATATCTAATATAAATACGTATAAAACGTGTGAAAATAGGCGTTTCCTCCGTTAACCAATCAAAGACAGAGATACAATCGGTTGAATAGAAGAGGTACGATTTGAATATTCGAAAGGGTAAAAATTATT
>NW_025221233.1:0-209 GCF_014066325.1 Apis laboriosa
TTATTCGTGAAGGAGTATGGAAATTTTTATTCTGTAAAGAAAAAAAGGGAAATATCGTTGAAAAATTCCAAATTATAGTCACCCTTTTAAAACTTCAAACTTAAAAATTTCGAACCATAAGTTAGAATAAATATCGAGCACGCAATAAATTTTTGAGACACTTTTGCAATAAATTTTCCATTAACTAGTTCACAAGATCCAAAGAATGA
>NW_025221234.1:0-1565 GCF_014066325.1 Apis laboriosa
GTTATAAAGCATAATAATATATTTATACAATACGATGGTGTAGTAAATAATAATATACATTCTTATAAATCATCTTTTATGATCAAAGAGAAGATTAATTTGTTATCTAATTATATTTACGGTTTATATTTGAATAAAAAGCATGATGACAATCTATATCTGTAAACAATAAGATCTTTAATAACAAATTCAATCATTACATACAATCGATATAATAATTAATTTGAATAAAAAAAATATCTAATCTTGAATACTAAATCGAAGAAGATTTAATTTTTTGCATTCCAAATATGCATATAAGATACATTATGTTATTGAATATTATGCTATTTTTGTATGTATTGAATAAAATATTTGCATGTAACTTTTCAACACATTATATCGTATAATGATTTTTATGTGAGAAAAGTAAAATATTTTTTATTGCATAAAATGAAACAAAACATAAGCTATCTTATCATCCGTCTTAATGATCATTCTAAATATAAATAAATATCATTCTAATATTTTGTTTTATATTTTTTGAACTGAATAAAAAAGTTTCGTATTCAAAAGAGATTTAAAATCTTATATTACGAATCTAATAAAGTAAATATGTGAATAAATTGGAATTAACGATCGATAATCGCATTAAAATGTTGATAGCATGCAAAGAATTAAAATAATTTTTCTTATTTTCCACTTTAAAATTGAATCATTTTTTAACATAATTGTATTAAATATTAAAAAATTGTATTAAATATTGTTATCGACTAATTATAATAAAAATTGTAATTTTTAGCTAACTTTCTTACATAAAAATTTTGATTGAATGAACATAACCGACTTCCATATTATTCTCATGATTAAATTTAGATTCTTTTGTGAAGTATTCATATAATTAAATAAAATTGAATTAATATTGAATTCATATTGAATTCAAAATAAATAAAATGTTATTACGATGTAATGCTATATATAATATATTTTTATTAATAGTCAAATTTAAATCTCGACCTAAAAAGTCAAAATTATTACATAGGATGATTTCAAAGGAAAGAATTGCAATTATTCGTCATTATCTTCCTAATTTTTCGAAATTTGCATAATTCTGCTTAGACCATGTAAATTACTGATGTTTGTTTCATCTGAATAATATGGAAGCAAGATTATAAATACGAGATTAGACGAAAATTATATTTATCTCCAGAACATACGTAAACGTGTTTATTCTGGTAGAACACGTGTCACGGCTGGCTTTAAGCGCAGCATTGTGTTTACAGTGCAGACGTATCGATTTATTATTTCATATGCATACCGCGTATCGATGACCATTCGGGACTACGAATAGACAGAAGTCAAGAATGTGATCGGCTGATTCGTGGAGTTTTTAATACTATCTTTGTTACTACGAACTTAAATGTGCTTCGAAATCTTGAAATTATGAAATCATTCGAAATTTAAAAGATTTCGAGAATTTGAAACTATTGTTTTACTATTTTTATAATTCGAAATCTAACTAAAGAATAATATATAATTAATTATATATATTATATATTATATATATTAATATTATTATATTTATT
>NW_025221235.1:0-329 GCF_014066325.1 Apis laboriosa
TTGTCTCTCTTGAAAATTTTTTGGAGGAATAGAATAAGAGGCTCTGAATTTTTTGATATTTATTCGAATATTCTGTATCAATTTGTGTTCCTCGAATAATTATATAATATGCTGAGCATGTAATTCAATTTTTTTAGCATGGAATTATTATATTATAAGAAATGTGATGTTTCTTGTCTCTCTTTGAACAATTTTTTAGAGGAATAAGAGGTTCTAGATTTTTTGGATATTCGAATATTAATTCTGTATCAATTTGTGTTCCTCGAGCA
This sequence comes from Apis laboriosa, assembly GCF_014066325.1. Taxonomy (NCBI): domain Eukaryota; kingdom Metazoa; phylum Arthropoda; class Insecta; order Hymenoptera; family Apidae; genus Apis; species Apis laboriosa. The sequence goes on from NW_025221235.1 coordinate 270, forward strand.
ATTACAATATGTAATTCAATTTTTCCAAAGTGGAATTATTATATTATAAGTTATAATGTT
>NW_025221236.1:0-548 GCF_014066325.1 Apis laboriosa
AATTTTTTATTTCTATTTTTTTTTTTTTTTTAACATTAATTGTAGAGTTAGAGAGAAAAAATAAATACAAATTTGGAAGAAGAAACGAAGACGGTTATTATTGTACGAGAATTCATTAGGTTCTCTGAATATTTTATAAAATCAGAGACAAGAAGTTGCAGAGAAAAGTATATAAAATTTTATAGTATATAAAAAGAATTTTTTGGAATATCTCTTTTAAAAATCACGAGCCATATAATGTAAAATATATATATATATATATAATTAATTTCTCCTAATTTTTTACCTAATTTTTTTGTCTAATTGATAATTAACAATTTTTTTGAAAAATGTATACGATTATAATACATGATTTATGTAACAGTAAATGGATCTTGTCTAAATGGATGTTTAATCCTCAAGGAAGGGAAAAATTAAAAAAGAAACCAAAATCCTTTCATTAAACACCTTAAAACTTATATCCCCAAACTTTATTCCATTTCATCCTTTCGAAGACAGAAATCGAAAAGAACTCTTTTCTCTTTCCCCTTCCCCTTGTATTTTTTCGA
>NW_025221237.1:0-1278 GCF_014066325.1 Apis laboriosa
ACTGACGACATGCGCAGTACGATGCGCACTGTGGTGCGCACTGATTTCTCCCGCGTCTCGAATTAAGCATATGTTCTGATTGGCTGACTTGATACTTATTTCTTCAATTAAAAACCGTACGGAAAATTGAAATAACATATAATATATATTATTTATTATTATTTGTAACATTGGAATTTTGCAAAGATATATTCATATCTTATTTTTTATCTTATTAGAAATATAATAAAATTATTAACAAAATTATTAAATAAAACAAATTATAATATAAAAATGAAATTTAATATAAAGATTGATTAAATTTTATATAGAAGTAAAATGCAAAAAAAAATTTAACAAAAGAATTTAAATAAATTTATAAAAATTGAAAGAATAAAAAAATTATAAAATGTAACATAGTATAACATAGTATAAATGTAATTAAATTTAATATAATTAAAACACAAAAATTCAATTCAATTTTAAAATAAATAAATTTAAGACATAAAATTAAAAAAATAAAAGAAAATTTAACATAAAAATCATTAAAACAGAAAAACCTAAAACAAAAAGAATATTTAACATAACAATTAATTATATCTGAAGAAATATAAAAGAATTATTGTGTTACACAAGATTCAAAGAGATTAAAAAGATTGAAATATAACAGAATTACATAAAATTTAAATAAATCTAAAAAATATAAATAGTATAAATAGAATTTAATGTTATATTATTTTTTTATTAATATTATATTTTTTTATTATATTAATTGAACGAAATATGTATATAAAAAGAAATTTAATATTGTAATTTTATTTAACATAAATAATAAATAAAACAGAAAAAGAAAATAACATAAAAGTTAACTATTATAAAATAAAAAGAGATTAAAATATAAGGAAAGAATTTAATTCCAAAGCTAAAAAAAAATTTAAATATTAAATTTAAATTTAAAGCTAAAATTAAATTTAAATCTAAAAATAGAACATCAAAAAAAATTTAATAATGTAAATTTGCAAAACTTAATTCTTTTGTTTAAATATCTTTTTCAGGTAATATTTCTGTTAAATTCTTTTTTTATCTTTATTTTAATTCTTTTAGATTATTTTAACTTTAAGATTCTAAAGACTAAAAGAATTGAATTCTTTTACTTAGAATTATTTTATATTCCAATTTTCTTTATTTTAACATAGCTAATTTCTATATTATATGTTTCATTTATTATCATCTCATTTTATGTTTTATTCATTATTTATATATATTTTTACTATATATTATATATATATTATATATTAT
>NW_025221238.1:0-236 GCF_014066325.1 Apis laboriosa
GCGTAACGTTTCTTTTCTGATATAGGAGTTTAGATGAACTCCCCTGTGAAAATTCGATTTTACACGAAATTGCATCATTTCGACACGAAAATCACAATTACAGGGAATTCTATGTCGAAAGCGTTCGGACATATCATAACTAGCACTAACCCGCTTAGAAACTTGAAATTCTGAAGAGAAATGTTGATTTCCATACGTTTTGTATCTCTCCCGCGCTAAAATCCTAATTTCGGCGA
>NW_025221239.1:0-849 GCF_014066325.1 Apis laboriosa
ATTTTTCGATATTCGTTCGAATATTAAATTTATATCAATTTGTGTTCCTCGAATAATTATATAATATGCTGAGCATGTAATTCAATTCTTCCAAATGTGGAATTATTATATTATAAATTATAATGTGATGTTTTCTGTTTCTCTTTGAACAATTTTTTGGAAGAATAAGAGGCTCTAGATTCTTCGATATTCGTTTGAATATTAATTCTGTATCAATTTATCTTCCTCGAGCAATTATACAATATGCTGAGCATGTAATTCAATTCTTCCAAACGTGGAATTATTATATTATAAGTTATAATGTGATGTTTTCTGTCTCTCTTTGAACAATTTTTTGGGGAAATAAGAGGCTCTAGATTTTTCGATATTCGTTCGAATATTAATTCTGTATCAATTTGTGGCAGTTCGTAATCAGACAAATCAGGGATGATTATTCTGGTCGAATAAGACGATCTGGCAGTGGCCATAGTTGTCATTCGAGTTTTGGAGAACTCTGTTGCGAACTTAGTTGCCATTTGTTGAGTTTAATCGTCGAAATATACGATGCTGTCCTACGATGTTTCTATCGATCTCAGTTTCGTTGCTTCTCAGAGGTCGGTTAAATGGAATTCCAAATGAAATGAGACGGCAGGTGGTCGAATTAGCCGATTAATGAAAGCGTGACAATCTTGGTGATTCAAAATTGAATTTTAGCAAATGCAAAACTTGCTCTTATTTCTTCGCACGCCTTTGAGCTTGATCTTTTTCATCATTGGAATTCCTTCCTCTTGATCGTTTCATATTACTCCTCATATTAATTCTTAAAAAAATATAAATGGAATCTTTCGATATTCTTGGAGCATTCTTCTC
>NW_025221240.1:0-233 GCF_014066325.1 Apis laboriosa
TAATTCTTAAAAAAATATAAATGGAATCTTTTGATATTCTTGGAGCATTCTTCTCCTTGTTGGAATTCTTTTTCATCGTTTCTTTCTATTATCTTTCTATTATAATATAATTATGAATTTCTTNTTTTAAAATAAATAATATATATATAATAATTCTTAAAAAAATATAAATGGAATCTTTCAATTCTTGAATCTTTCAATTCATTCTTCTCGTCACTGGAATTCTTTTTCAT
>NW_025221241.1:0-221 GCF_014066325.1 Apis laboriosa
ATATTCCTCATATAAACGATACTCGCAACGATATTTGAAAGTAGAATTCCCTGAAACTAGGATTTCTGTTCCGAAAACATTAAGATCTCATCGAAATCAGTATTTCGTTCCAGAATTTCACGCATCTGAGCGATATACAGGTAGATATGGTATTTCTGATCATTTTCGAATTAGAAATCTCCGTAATTTTGATTTTCCTATTGAAAAGATGCAATTTTGTT
>NW_025221242.1:0-624 GCF_014066325.1 Apis laboriosa
TCCACTTGTTAAGCTTTCGCGTAATCATTATTATTAATTTGTAAGATTTCGTAAATTTAAACCTATCCAGAATGTTGTTTCTAGAAGAAATATTTATTCTTACTTGAAAAGTAATTTTTAAATCCGCTCGAATCCAAGAACATAACCTATAAGTGTTACTTTCATAAAAAAAAATTTATTTCGTCCACTTGTTAAGCTTTCGCGTAATCATTATCATTAACTTGTAAGATTTCGTGAATTTAAACCTATCCAGAATTGTTTCTAGAAAAAATACTTGTTCTTACTTAAAAACTTTTAAACCGTTCGAATCGAAGAACATAACCTATAAATGTTACTTTCATAAAAAGAAATTTACTTCGTCCACTTGTTAAATTTTCGCGTAATCATTATCATTAACTTGTAAGATTTCGTGAATTTACACTTATCCAGAATGTTGTTTCTAGAAGAAATATTTATTCTTACTTAAGAAGTAACTCTTAAATCCGCTCGAATTCAAAAACATAACCTATAAGTATTACTTTCATAAAAAGAAATTTATTTCGTCCACTTGTTAAATTTTCGCGTAATCATTATTATTAACTTATAAAATCTCATGAATTTAAAGTTATCCAAAATGTTGTTTCT
>NW_025221243.1:0-1882 GCF_014066325.1 Apis laboriosa
TAAAAGTTAGTTTCATCAATAGCGAAATTAAATGAAAAGTATGTGATCATAAAAAAAATCTGAAATTGGAAATATTATATGTGTTTGCAATAAAAAAATATATATATTAATTTATAGATATTATAAGACATAATTTAAAATTCAAAATATTATCTAAATAATACTTTATTATAAAATATCTATAAATATATGTATTATATTTTTGTACATTATATATTTAAATATATTTATATTTATCTAAATAATATTTAATAATACTTTAATTAATTGATTCAAATATTGAATATTCACTCAAAATAAAAGCTTGCGATGTTGAGACATTTTCAACATATAAATTAATCTATTTATATAATTATAAAATATAAATATATTAAAATAAATTTATAAAATTAAATAAAAGATATTAATTGATAGTTGAAACATAAAAAAATTATTATTACATATTATAACAAATAGTAGTGATAAATATTATATAAATGTTATGCACTATTCTATATTATATTGTATTCTATTGATATTATAATATATTATTTTCAATAAATTTTGTTGATATTTTATATATTTTGATATTTGCATAAATATTCAGTCTAATATTTACTTGATGATAGTACCAAATATCAAATAATGATTTATTCTCAGATTATGAAGATTACAATAAAATATCGATTATTTGGATTAACTGGAAAAAAAATCCATTCAAATATGCAGATTTTCAAATAATCGGTTAGAAAATATTTACCAAATTTGTGAACATATCGTAAAATAAGTAGAAATAAAATAACTTTCAAATATTACATAAAAAAATATTCATTTAATAAAAGAAAAAAATTTAAATATTGTATGATACGTATCGTGGAGCTTAAACATTGTAAAATACATTAATTTAAATTACTTCTATGTTTGAATTAATAATTTGGATAATTGATAATAACCAATTCGAATAATCCAAGTTTTTTTTCTATGTAAATATAATATATATAATATAATATAAATATAATATATATATATTCTATGTAAATAATATATTAAATATAATATTTTATATAATGCATATGTATAATATTAATATAATATTATATTACACATATATAATAATAGAGGAACAGGTGAAACTAATTTATCATTAAAAGATTAACTATAAAACAAATATGATGTGCTTTTATATTAAAATTTAAAATGTTTTTATTTCAAATATGATTTTATCTATGATACTTAAATGATAGATCAAAACAACTTTTATATAGCAATTTTAATAGAAGAAAAAAATAGAAAAAAAAATTGTTTATAAAAAAAAATTGTTTATATATGTATATATATATCAGTCTTTCGAACTCTTGAACTTCATAATCTCGAACGAATAGAATCTTTTGAATTCAGTGATAAACGTAAATCTTTATTAACATATAAACTTCGCTCTTTTAAACATCGATCGTTTTAAAATAAAACTTTGTAATAAATTAATTTTGTTATTATATATTTTCAAGGAGGGATCGGAACATGTGGTTACGTTATCGTGAACTGAAGCAATTAATATTTAATAACATTTCAATTATGTTACTTGGTATTAGATTATATTATTTTCTATTTCATGCGTTAAATCATTTATTAATTGCATGGAATATGCATGCACATGCATATGTTTGCGAAAGATATACCAAATATGATTGTTTCTAGAAATATTAACAGTAAAATTGATCACCATATATTGAAAATTGAATTCGATAAAATAAAGAAGATACAAATAAGTGGTTCCATAGATAATATGAAATTAAGAATTTTCTGAAAGATTATTGTAGAAATAGTTAAAGATAAGATCAATATATACTTCATAGTTCATAATTTACAATCAAGAATAATTTTTCAATATTTGAAATATATTTAT
>NW_025221244.1:0-981 GCF_014066325.1 Apis laboriosa
AAAATTTATCAAATTAATCCTTGTATCGAGCGAATCTCTTACGTACAGAATTCGATATCCGTTTCGAAACGGAAACGAGTTAAATTAAATCTCTAGATTCTTTGTTTCACCTCGTTCCTCCAGATTATTTCTCTACACTACTACTTTACACATTTTGACATTGAGACTTCATTTACATACGTCGCACAACAAACTCGTTCGACTCGTCGAACTATATAATGAATGACTAATATTATCATATTAGAACGGTTAATCGAGAAATATCTAATCCATTTGCGTAGTCGTTAAGGTTATCACAGAGATCCTCGCGCGATAAAAAAATCGAACTCGATGGATCCGCTTTTCAGGCCAAGCCCGCGCATGGAAAGACACGTTTCTCCTTCTCCGATCGTACCACGTACGATTTACGTCTTACGTCATCACCATAAATTTACTATGCAATAATGTATATAATATGTATATATATATATATNTATATATATAATATATATATGTATATATATATATAATATGTATATATATGTGTAATATATTATATATATAATATATATATATATTTTTGATTTAAATAGATTCTCTATCTTGGGATATTATTCTACGTTTAGGTAGCGTTTAGGGCCCCCCTTCCCCCCTTCCCGCCCCACCCCTATTTCTTTACTAAACTAGACGATTCTATTGATTCGAACGAGCGCAACGAATGCAAAGTTTCATCGAACTTGAAATCGAGATGGAAAAAAATCATCTTTCTTTCATCCGAATTTAATACGTTCGATCGTTTCGTGTTTCTGTTTCTGCGATCGAAATCTACAATCTTCTACGATATTCGAGAAAAATAATACAACTTTCGATCGATGTACGCTATGACAACGAATTTTTTTCATATAAAGCTTCTATATTTCCCCTCCCTCTCCTCGCCATTTTTATCTCGCTAAAACAACGACGCGATATTTCAACGAGTCGTTCTTTCGATTTTTTCCTTTT
>NW_025221245.1:0-222 GCF_014066325.1 Apis laboriosa
CTGGAGATACATGTGACTTCCTGTGCGCCTTGCAAGCGGGAAAGATTGCTCTTTACACTCAATCTTCACTGGTTACGGTAGCACAGGCGGTTCATACGCTATGGTCGTATAAAGAAGACGAAATTTCAGAATATTTAAAACAGTGCCTCATTAAAACGGCTGTATCTCCGAAAATGCTGGAGGTACATGGGACTTCCGGTGCGCTCTGCAAGCGGGAAAGAT
>NW_025221246.1:0-309 GCF_014066325.1 Apis laboriosa
TAAATGTCAATTATCCAAATATTATTCAAATATATAATAAATATAATTACTAAAATTACTGAATTGATTATTAAAATATAAATTATCCAAATATAGATTATATAAATACCAATTATCCAATTATGGTCATCTAAAGTTATCTAAATGTCCATTATCCAAACATGGATTATCGTCATTATCCGGATTAACGCTTATTATCCAAACATAAATCACTAAATATTGATTATCCAAATATGAATTATCCAAACATTATTCAAATGTGAATTACATAAATATCGATTATCCAAACATTTAAATTAAACGTTTAAA
>NW_025221247.1:0-1338 GCF_014066325.1 Apis laboriosa
ATTATATTATTATTATTTTATGTATATATTATAATTATTCTTTTTCTTTATAATTAATTTCTTTTATAAACTTCACCTTCTTACGGCAACAGAAACATGAAACAGAAACACTCATTTTGGCGAGAGGAACAAGATGGTCGCGACTTCTAAGATATACTCGTTTTGGACTTGCTTCAACGGAACGTTCTCCAGCATTAAACGAGAAGGATTTATACTCCTCGAGAAAAAAATAATCCGGTTTTATTCTTAAACAATACTCGAGAGATGAAAACGGGTGTGCCATTTCACGGCGGTGACAAGATGTCTGTTTTTTCCCTAAAAAAAAAAAAGGAAGCAAATTGAAGAACAATCGAGGTCGTTGACGAAGATCTTTATGGAATCTACTGTGAACTCAACAATCTGATATTGTAAACAAGAATCATTTCGTCTCACTTACAAATTGAAATTATGTATGCGTGCACATCTGATTACGCGAGTGTATTGTATATGTATGTTGAAGGGAAAAAATGGAAAAAAGAAATAATTAAAAAAACAGTGAGAATTCTTGAGATTGCTTCGTACACGGCCTCGTCATCAACTTCACAGTAAGAACTAGTTAATTGTACATACTTGTAATCTACGATTGTATTTAGTTTAAGTCGAATAAGAAGAATATATCTGGTGAAAAAACGAATGAGTATGCAAGAAAGAGAATGAATGAGAGAATAAATGAGTGCATGAGAAACTGTGTAAAAGATTTTGTAATCAGTGCGAAGCTTACGTGATGGCTGTGTTTTACCACGCGGTCCGATCTTCCAGGTAAATTAATCCTGGGCCGCGCAGAAACGTTCAGTATCCCTCTACAACCGCTGGATCGCTTGAGTGTTTCCCCCCTTTCCCCAATCGAGACGGTCGGTTGACATTACGTAGAAATAGTATTAAAAAAATTAAACGAAAAAAAAAAAATAAAAAAAACAAAATAAAAATAGAAAAAATATACAAGTAAAAGAACTAAATAGACTTTCGGACAAAGAAATCCGAAGAAAAAAATGTAATTTACCGAGTTATAGACGAGGACAATCTTGCTGCACAATAGCAGCAGCTTTGATGAATTAGATCAATTAATCGTATAGTCTATCGCAATAATATGAATCGATTATAATTACGCAGTTGTCTTTAGTATATGAATTACATCCGTTATTAAATAATCCGTTAAATCCGTTATTAAATATCTATTCAATTTATGATATGTATAAATGTGAAATAACATTATTCTTTTTATCAAAGCAAATTCGTAAAAACTATTAACACGCAATTTTCATCGCGTTTTTTACAATTCATTGAATATTTTATATATTA
>NW_025221248.1:0-38012 GCF_014066325.1 Apis laboriosa
TCCAAGTTATAAAAAAAGTTACATTTGTAGTTTTTATTTTTTTGTCTCAAATCTATCAAATAAATTACTGTTTTGATCAAAATCGATTTTTCAGGGCAAAATTCAATGTAACTTGGCGAATTTTTTCTAGATAACGTCACTGTAGTTGTTTTCGCCTCAGTATTTGACCATAACAACAATTTTCGTGTCTAAAAGCTACAATTTTAGTCAAAATCAAATTTTCGGTGCAAGAATTTGACGAATCTCGTCCAGTTTGTGGTAGATTATTTCTCCGTAAAAGCTATGTCAATCTGTTGTTTTTTAAGCAGCGTTTGGCTGTAACATCGATTTTTTTGTCTAAAAATTACAATTATGATAAAAATTAATTTTCTAAGAATAGTATTCAATGAAAATTGTAAAAAAATATAATATATATAATATATATAATATAATATAAAATAAATATAATCCAGTAAATTTATTCATGATGTTGTAGATAGTTATATGTAAGTTTCTTGATTTTTTTATGTATTTCTGAATACGAATGATTTCCTATATGATTTCTTTAAATTATCAGTTATTATAAATTTATTTACAGCTACAGCGATTGTAGTAATATGTCAAAGTTAAATATAGACTGAAATATTTTCAAATTCATGGAGTATTTTAATTAATAAATTTTTTATCATTTTAGTATATATTCTTTTGTTTATTAATATTTTAATTATTTCTTTCATTTTTATTATTTAAATTATTATCATTATTAAAAAAATGAAACATCTATTTGAGAGGATATAAAATGATAAATATTTAACATATTTGCTTTTCTAGAAATTAATTAAAATTGATTAGAGCTTCTAGTTTATTAATTTTATTATTTCGCAAGAATTAAAGAGTGATAATTTTTTATTTGATAAATTTAAAATTTTTTTTTTCAGATTAAAGGAATTTGGTGATATTTTTGTTATAGTTTAATATAGAAATATATCTAAATTTATATTTCATTGTAGCAAAATTGAAATTGAAATCACCAATTAAAATGGATGAATCAATCTTGTAATTTTGCATTTCAAAAAAATTCCTAGAAGAATATCGAAAAGGATATCTATATTAGATTCAAGAACATGGAATTTACAATTATTCGAATGTTTTTGAATTGATAAATTAAATTCTATTTCTCCGAAAGTTGCAATTGGCTTATTAACATTAATCATTTATCAAATTTAACAAAAGTTAGTAATTTTAAAGTTATCGATTTTTTATTGAGATTTTTTAATAAAATTGATGTTTCCATATTGATTCAAAATTTTAGAAATTCATTAGAGAAATTCGATTGTGAAAATTATAATAATAAATAAAAACAAATACTATTCAAATAAATTAATTATTATAATAAAACGAATGAATTAAAATATGCTTATTTGATTCATTATTATTTATAAAGAATTTTTCTTATTAAGAGCATCTAGAGATTTATTTGGAAGTTGAACATTTTTATTATTTGAAGGAATGAATAAAGTATTGAAAATTTTATTTTAAAATTGAAAATCTTAGTTACTTAACATTTACATTTGATTATTGAATAATATTTTGAGAATTTAATTTATTCTTTCTATTGTATTGTTAGCAAATTTTTTTATATATTCATGAATAGAATAGCCATTTATACAATAACAATATTGAATATGATCGATAGATATTTTGAGTTGATTTTTATTAAAATTAGATTGATTTTTAATATTATATAAAATAAACTGATTTAAAATATCGAAATATAGAAGCACTTAATCTTTTATAATCTTATAATTTTTATAATTACAATTTTCATTTGCATGATTTGTTTTACTGCTAATAAGTGCATTTTAAAAAATTATCGTAACAGATTTGAAAAGTTTTTCTTTTTATCAAGAAATTATAAAGATTTCATCAATTGATTTGATCAATTGTCAATGAAATACTTTTAAGTTTTGAGGATAAATAAACCAATTGAAAGTCATTTTATTTTATTATATTATATTACTATTATACTACTATACTATACTATACTATACTACTAAATACTAGATAATAAGTTTTTATTTTGTTCTGTCATATAAATAGCTAAAACGAAAAAATTCCAAAACGAAATATCTTCAATTATATGAAAAATTGTGATATATTTTTATTTTTTCACTAAATATAATTTTTCAAACAGTTAATTAAAAGATTTTTTTTACTGATGAAAATTTAAAAAAATTCAAAAACTTTCAAAAATGAGATTATAATGTATAGTATAATATGATTATAATATATAGAAAGATAATGAATAAAAATATTCTTTTCTTTAAATATAATAATTTTATAATAATTTTTAAAATTTAAAATTGAACTAAAATTTTTGAGAGATTAGAATTTTTTAAAATATAAAAAGGATTTGTTTACTAAGCAATATGTAAAAAAAATTTTTGATTGCTATTATTGATCGAAATTGTAAAAAATAAAAAGAAAAAAATAAAGAAAATTTTAATATTCTTATTTAACTTTATAATGAAGATTTAAAAGATTTATTATATATATTTTATAAATCTAAATATATATTATATATTACATATATATTATATATATATTATATATATTATATATATTATATGTGTATATATTAGTATCAATAATTTTTGACCGCAATTATTTTTCGAATAATGGTTCTTAAAAGGAATTTAATTAACAAATTAAAAAACAGAGACAAAAAAGAAATAAGAAAAAGAAGTATTCACAAATAAATTGAATATATCGAACACATAATTTTTCTGAATATAAAAAAATGTAATGTTAAATATTATAATAAATTTTTTATTTAATTTCTTAATTATCATAAATGGGATTCACTTATATTCAAAATGAATAAAGACAGAAAGAAAGAGAAATTTAGAGAAAGAAAAATTTAAATAATAAGTCAAAAAGAAACATGATCTATTTGTGTACTTTTAATAAGAAACATGCATTAGAATGATATAATTTAATAAAAATTGGAACAATTAAAAAGTTAAAAGAGTTGAAAAACTTTAATAGCAATAGTTATGCAACAGCAAAATAGTTATGCAATAGAAAAATATATATTAATGGCTAAATTGTGACAATTTAAAGAATTAACTACATATTTAGCTACATTTCCAATATGTCAGATGGATTGGAAATATTATATATATTATATAATATTATATATATAAATATTATATAATTTGTATATGGTAATTTGTACATGTAATTATAATTTGTATATGGATTTTTTAAAAATTACGTCATTAATAGATCAAAGATATAATATATATGCAGAACATGTCATAATTGAAAATGTCTAAAGAAAAAATGATTAAAATAATAATTTATATGGAATAGAAAATAAAAATATTTTCCGATGAGTTTTATTTAACAATAAAAAGCTTATTGGATTTATTAACATTATATAAATCATCATTTTTAAATATAATATTGTGCAATAATAACAACATATTATTATTATGATAGATAGAATAGAATAGATCGCAAATGCCGTAAATTATCTGATATTATCAAATAAAAAAAAAGATGATTCTCAAATTATAAAATTCAAATGATTATCATTATTGTAATAAAAATATATTACTGAAAAGCGACACAAACAGCGAAAAATAAAAAAAAGAAATATATTTTAATATATTTTTTAATATATTTCAAATAGATTGTTTGCGGAGTCGAATGACATAAAGATGAAAGCAAAAAAGGGACATACTAAAAAAAGATAGAAAAAATAATGTATTCTAAAAAAAACAATATAACAATAACAGAAATGATAGAAAATAGGAAATATAATAAATAAATAAGCAAAAAAAAGATAAAATATATAGAAAAATTGAAATTGAGAGAAATAAGGAAACACTTATATGCAATAGGAAAAAAGATAGAAAGCAAGAGAAAGATAAGCAAACACTCCATCAATAGGAATATAAAAGAAAAAATATATACAAGCACATGTAGAAAAAAGAAACAACAAAACAAGAGAAAGTAAGGATAAGGAACAGATGANAGAAAACATTATGAAAGCAGTAAAAATACTTAATAAAGGAGAATAAAATGACAAGAAAAGAATTATAAAAATTAAAACAAGAATTAAAAAATATAAAAGAAAAGAAAAGATACGTAAATGAAAAGAAAAATTAGAAAATAAAGAAAAAAATTAGAAAAAAAGAATGAAAGAAGGAAACGAACGGAATATAAAAACTAAGCAACAAGATTAAAGAAGAACTTAAGAAAATGACAATAGAGAAAGAAAAAGAAGAAAAAGAAATAAGAAAAAGTTGAAAAAAATATAGAATATATAAGAAACTATATGGAAAATCAAAAGAAAAAAGAAAAGAAAAATAATATAGTAATATGAGAACTAAAGTTAGAAAAAGATAAATGACAAAAAAGAGTTCAAGAAATTTATAGACAATAAATTAATAATAAATGAGTAAAATTAGGAATCAAAAAACGAATAAAATTAAAAATGAAGCAAAAAAAAAAAGAGAGAAGAAAAAGCATATCAAACAAATATTAATATATGAAAAAAAAAACAAACCTTTAAAAAATAAAAAAAAATTCAGTAAATATAGCATATATGAAGAATGATTTAATAAACATAAGAAATGAGAAGAAAAAGAAGTACAAAAAAAATATTACTGCAAGAGAATTATAACCAGAAGAAAAGAAGATAAAGGTGAGGTATCAGAAGATACAGGTAAAAGAGAAATAGATAAAGAAATAGAATAGCATAAGAAAAATGGAATAAAAGAGGAAAAATGAATTTTTAGATAGACCAAGAAAAAAAATAAGAAAGAAAAAGGAAGAACACAAAATGCATAATATGGAATATAGCAAATATAATAAAGAAATATAGAGAATTTAGAAAAATATAATGTGATAGATTTATTTGAAATATCGATACAAAAAAAGGACTAAAAAGCAATAAAAAGAATATTATTAAATGTAGCAATTTGCATATAGAAATAGCAAGATAAGGGATGCAAATAGGGATTTAATAAATAATAATAAAAATAAATGAGAAATAGGAAGTAATAAAATATATTAAATAAATTTCAATATATAATAATATCGAAAATTGAAATAATAAGTAATAGAAAAAATAAAAAATGATCCAAATCAAAATAAAGGAAATGAAAATGAAAAAAACGAGAAAAAGACAAAATGTATAGTAAAGATTGAATATACAACATAAAACAGGTAGGAAAGAAAATAATATATAATAATAATCCAAAATAATAAGAAAATAATATATTCATTATATAATATTATATATTACATAAAAAAGAAAAAACAAGTGAAATAACTTTGTATACAAATTATATATTGCAATATTGAATAAAAAAACTGATTATTTTAAAAAAGAAATAGAAAACTATTATTAGAAACACTAGCTTTAAAGGAAAAAGTATTATCGACAATATTTATATAATACATCATATAATACAAAGGAAAAAAGAATGGTAAAAATTTATATTTTCTTCAGTGGTAAAAAAAATGAATCGGACAAAATTATAGATTAAACTTGAAAGAGAGGAATGAGAAGAGGTACTAATTGAAAAAAATTATAGAGTTAAATAAAAAAGTAAAGATAAAAGTTTTCCTCCTCATGGAGAAAGAAAACATGAAAGAATTTTGGCTAATAAAAAGAATTTGATAAAGATATCCCATTAGCCGACTTTAAATAAACTAATTAAATTACTAATATGGAGAATAAATTAAGAGAAATTGAGATAGGTGAGATTAAAATAAAGAAAAAGAGAATATTTGGAATATATGGATTATATGTTCGTCGACGAAAAAACAAAGAATTTCTATGATGGAAATAATGAAAGTAATGGAACGATATCTAAAAAACAGAGAACTCGATCTGAGTAGTGAAAAATAAAAAATGATTCTATTTGAACAAAATAGAAATAAAAAAAAAAAGATAATATTGAAGAAAAATGAGAAGAAGTTAAAAAGTATTTATTTAGAGCATATTTTCCAAAAAAAAAGTAAAAATGGAAATTAAAACATATAACAAATTTAGTAAGAAAAACTATAATAGTAATGAAACAAGTATAGGAAAAAAACTGAAGAGAGAAAATTTGTTTTAAGAAAAGAATATGTTTATTCGATAGATAGATAGAAGCGTTATGAGCTACAAAAGAGAAATAGAAGATTGGAGAAATAGGAAAATACAAATCGAATACATAAAATAATTCTTAAGACTGGATACTTGGACGTTAATATATATAATGATGTAATAAAATAATAATATATAAAAAAAAGAAATCTTGAAGAAGAAGTTTAAAATAAAAACTTGTAAAAAATACAGTAAATTTTAACAAAAAATGCAGAAGAAAACGAAAATAAATCTCTCTAAAGAATACATTAAAGGGAATACGTAACATCAAATAACAATGGGAAAGACAAAGAATGAAATATATAAATAAATGAGACTAACTAATCAAATAGGCATAGAAGACTATTTAAGAACTGAGAAAGAAGAAAACTACAATAACCGATAAATTAATGGAAGACAGAAATAGATAGACAAAAATTACACAATAAAATATAAAAAATACATATGAATACATTGCAAGATATAACATATACAAAATATAAAAAATAAGTAGTAGTCATCAGCATAATTCTACATTTCTGAATCGATAGAGATTTATAAAAAATTTTTGTAACAAAAATGATCTTAACATAGATTTTCAAAATTTTTTTTATAGCATTATCTAATAATCGTTACAAAGATTATTAAAAGTTTCAAAGGAATCATAGAAATAAACCGTTCTTTTGAAAAATAATTGGAAAATTTCATAAACTATTTTATTTAATATATCTATATTTTTATTGAAATTGTAATATGAAATTGACGAGCGAATATATATGTAGAAATTCAACGAAGAAAAAAATAATTAATTCAGAAAAAATATCAATTCAATACGAATTGTCAAATTAATAATTTATTAACTAGAAATTAATATTATATATTACCCTAATATTTATTAGAAATCAGAATATTCATAAAATCAATCTCAGAAAAGAGAATAAATGAAAGAGAATAAATCATCATTGTTCTCATTGATAACTCGATGAATAAGAATAAATCAAAAAAAAAATATGTCATATTCAGTTAAACGATACAGTTTGACAAAATTTCTACCAATAAAAAAAATATATATATATATATATATATAAAATTAAAACGCAAACAACATTTTTTGAAATGTATATGAATATATATACGATTTTTTTCTTTGATTTATTCATCGAAGTTATTATCAAGTAATGATGATCTATTTTTTCACTATGAGATTGATGTGATCTTTGATGAATGTAAAATAACATAATATTAATTTTTAATTAATAAATTGTTAATTTAATAAAAATCGCATCAAATTGATATTTCTTTTGGAAATAATTGTTTTCGCTGAATTTTCATATAAATTTTTACAATTTAATATATAATATCTAATTGTTTTATCAATTGCATACTTTTTTTACGATTTACATTGTAATATTTCAATAAAAGTATAGAAATAAAAATAATTTACGAAACTTTAGAATCGTTTTTAAAGGGATTTATTTATGTCCTTTTTCACATTATATGATCCAATAAAAAAAAATCTATATCAAAGTCATTTTTGTGATTTGTTTAATTAAAAAGATTTAAAAAAGTTTGTATAAATCTTGTATCAATCTAAAGTAGTGTAGAAGATAGACTAACACTATAATAGCTATGACATTTATTTTTTGTACGTGCTATACAATTTTGCGAATGGAAAAAAATATATAAAGATATATCAAATATATAAAGAAATAGACAAGAATGAAAGAAATATGAAAATATAAAAGAATATAATAAATATTATATTTATTGAACTTATTAAAATATTTATTAATTTATTAAATCGATTGAACGAGAAAGAAAGATGTATATTATGCAAAAAGAGCCAAAGAATACTAGAACACATATCAAAGAAATACACAGTATTCAATGCATAAATCTGAAAACAAAAATTACTATCAGAGATAATCGCATAAAGGTTATAAACAGTTGAAAAGGACAAGAAAAAAAATTCAGGAAGATAGAAAGGAGTAAAATTAATAACAATAACTAACAATAAGAAATAAGAAAAATGAAATAATTAAATAGATAAATAGATAAGTAAGAAAAACGGAAAAACAATAATAAATTAGATAATAAATTAAATAATAAATACATTAGCATATGTAACCAAAAATAAGTACAAAAGTGATATATTATATACAATTACAAAAGGGATATCAATGAAAAAAATCAAATGACATTAATTATACTAGTAAAAATATATACTTGGAAGTTAAATTTTATATTATATCGAATGGAGAATTATTGAAATCATATTAGAAATTGATGCTCTCTGATATAGATTTAATACAGACTCAGAATTATATTTGCACATTTAAATAAAAGAATTTAACGATTGTATATTTAAATGCATTTTTTAATAGATTGGATGAAAGAATTGTTTAAAAACTCCATCTCAAATAAAAAAAGAATATATTTTATAAAAAAATATATTTATAATATATATATTATATATTATAATATATTTTATAAATATATTTTTATATTATATATTATATTATATATAATTATATATTATATTATATTTTAATAAAATATCTATTATTGATAACAAACGAAGATAATGATTTATACCGAAGACATGAAATTAAAATCGAATTTCATTAAATAATGATAATTTTATTTACAACTATTTCAATAATCAGTTTACTGAATTTTTCAATGCTTGCAAAAATACACTAATCAATAATGAAATGAATTTTTATTATATTATCATTTTTACATTTTGGCTTTGTCAATTTTGACAATTATATTTTCTCTTTTTATTTGGACTGAGTGTTTTTCAACCCATAATATATATAAATCAACTGAGAAAAAACTAATATAATCAACGATTATAGCTAAAACCAAATTCGCTAATTAGCGAATCAAGAAGGACCAAAACAAGAAATAACGATATATAATTTAAAATAGTAAATTAATCATACAATTAAAATTATTGTTATACAAATAAATTTTAATAAATTTTAAAATTATATTATTTTTTCATATATTTCTTTCAATTTATAAATACATTTTGATTAATTTGGTAATTAATTTATTGCTAATAAATTTTATTGATTTATTAATTTATATAATTCATTATGAATAATTTTTCATTCGATTAAAAACTATTAAACTATCAACTTATATTCATTATTTGTTATATATTTAAAAATTCATATCATTTTATTATAAATAAATCTAATTTATTTATTGACTTTAATATTCTTACTCACGTGTGTTTTTTAAATTCATTAATAAAACATTGATAAGCCATATAAAAAAATATGAATATTCAAATATATATATATATATATAATGGAATAAGATATACTTTAAATTATATATCTCGAAAACTGAAACAGAATAGTGACAAAGAAAAAAGTTTAAAATAATGATCTTAAAAATATATATCAGGATTATTGAAATCGATGAGAATATGTTTCTAAATAATTCTCATATGTTCTATATTGAAAGAGTTTTATTTTGAACAATTTTTTTCTTAACATATATCTAGTTACTTTATATAATTAGTTAATTTTATATAATTCATCATATTATTCAAATAAAATATTCGAGTTATTTTATTTAAATTATTAATAATGTAATACTATATGTTATTAATGTATAACTATATGTTACTATATTGTATATTATATGATATATATAATATATATAGTATAGTACTATATAGTATAATATATAATAGTATATATCAGAATTATATAATTGGTGCCTTGGGAATCAAATATCTTTCTATCCCTCATCTTTTCGGAAGAACTATAAAAGAATGATTCCTATTATATTTCTAAAAAATTTCTTCTCTGGATATCATTCCCATCATCAGATTATATATATGCGAATATATATATTCTACTTTTGCATTGTACTAAGCACATATATGTGTATACGTAGTCTGCTTTTGGAGAGAATCAAATAATTAAGAATGGAAATTATATACTTTTCGAAAATAAAAAGTGTGCAAATTTGCTAACTACCAGTTGTATATTTACGGTATTACATAATATTATAAACCAGGATTGATAAAAAATTTGTTGTCATTATTTCATTCATTTTTACACATTTATAACAATTTATACTATAAATTTTTAATAAACATTATAGAGAATTAGATAGCATGGGGATAAGTCTAGGGATTTTTCTGATGGCATATCCGTTATTGATTTCCAATATAGATAAAAACTAGTCAATGTATAAAAAGAAAAAAGTGTGTTTGATATAAGATTATATATTTTTAGAATAAATCTTATATATTAAAATAATAAATGTTAAATGTATTGAACAATTAAATGTGCTTTATTGTTATTATTTGCATTCACAATATAGTAATAGAATATGATTAAAAAAAAGGATAAATTGATAAAAATTGCATGCAATAAAAATATAAAGAATCGAACATCAAATAAATTTTCGCTCTGCAAAAAATAATTCATATGATCATGTTAAGGAATTGAAGATATCTTAAGATTCAAAAATTTTAAAAGAAAAAAATAAAATTTAGAGTTTATTTTTAATAATTAGAAAAAAATGAAAGTAAATATGAAAGAAAAAAATTAATTTAAAATTTTTTAATTTTAAATTAAAAATTAAAAAAGAATAGAACAAATAGATTATGTAATAAATGATAATTATTAACATTATAAACAAAGCATAAATGTAATGAAAGAAATTCAATTAAATTATGATCTTTAATTAAAAAAAATATATAATAGCAATACAAAAAAAATAAAATCACTATCAAAAAAACAAATATGAAAAAATATGAAAATATAAATATGTTTAAATAATAAAATAAAATAAAATAAAAAATAAAATATTTTAAAAAATAAAAAATATATACAATTATATAAAAACATTGAAAATTATGAATTAAAAATATATATTCTAAGATTGAAATTGAAAGAATATTAGAAATTCAAAGATCAAGATGAATGATATAAGATTTACTTCAAAAAAAAGAAGTTTGAAAAATAAAAAAGAAAAAAAATCATTAGAATATAAAAAAAAAAAGACCAAAAAATAATTTTAATTGTTTTAATTTTAATTCGAAAAAGAGAATATACAATGGATAAGTGCTATGATAAAAAAAGATATTATAATTATTACAATTTTGATTATGTTGCAACAATTTCTAAGAAATTAAAAAAATCAGAAGAATATCATTATGTGGGATATAAGTAAATACTTAATAAAATTTTTGAAGAAGAGAAAAAAAATTAAAAACTAAAAATAAAATGATATCACAATGAAAACAAATGATAAAGCTTTAATGAGAATAAATGAACAAACATTTGAGAATATGGAATTAATAAAAAAAAAAAATTAATGTAAATAACAAAAAAATTGATCTATTATGGCTATTATATATTATATAGATTCTAGATTCATAAGTTATATAAAAGATATATGATAAGATAATTAAAAAACAAAAATTACTTTAATAAATAAATAAAAAAGAAAGAATTTGAGAATTAATTTCCAAAGGAATTAGTAATCAGTCATAAAATAATCAATAAAAATAACTTATAACTAAAAAATATATTATATACATCTGAATTAAATAAATAATAAATAATAAATGATTAATAATAAATTTATTATTAATCAAAAACAATGATTATATTGCAAAATTTAATGAATTTAAAGATTATTTACTAGAAAATATAATTAAGTGCAGAATTCAAGAATTTGTTCCTAGAAAGAATTTTTAAAAAGATCTAATCAAAATAATTAATCATTTTTCTCTAATTTAAAGTACTCTAATTTAAAATAATATTATGTCACTTTTTTTTTATTGGCAATAAGAATCAAATCATAATTTAATGTATGAAAAAAAAAAATAGAAAATGTTAAAATTAAATAAGATAAAAAGATATGAATGAGTTATTTCAAATATTATCAAAAAGTGTTAAAGATAAAAATAAAGAAAGAAACTTTTGTTCTTGCTATTTCAAGAGAAAACTGAACTCTTGAGATATAAATGACTATTATTTGCATAAAAATGAATATTATGTAAGATCATTTATTATGAACAAACAGACTTGCAACATCATAGAATGATGAAAAGTTATAGAAGAAATTAAAAAAGGTTTTTTCATAGAAATGAATGAAAAAATTTTTTTTAATATATAGAAAGAAATATATAAAAAGAAAACTATGCAAAAAAATTTATTAAATTGAACCAAAGAAAAATAAAGAATATAATGAAATTGTGATATATAAATTAGATGATCCAATCCAGTCATAATGAAAAAAAATATATGTTAACCAATTAAGATAATCAAACATATTATTTGTGAAATTGTTGCAAGAAAAAAGACATGCTGCAAAAGAACTAAAAAATTTGTTTATCTTAAAAAGAAACCAAACAATATAAAAATTGAAAGTAATATATATAATTGTATAATGAAAGCAAGTTTATAAAAAGAAATTTAAAGCATGATTAGAGGGAGAAAAAATAAAACACATATCTTCTAATAATATTTTCATGTAATAATATGAAAAAAATAAACAAACCAATTATTGAGATAATAAAAATAATGTGATTCAAAATATTATTGAATTTTTTTATTAAGATGCTATACCATGATGCATAATCAATATAAGATATAATCATGATACAATATAAGATATAAAATAAATTCATATGGGAAAACTTCTCATAAAATTTGAAATAATAGAAAATTAACTATCTGAAAAAATTTGGATGCATAGTTTATTTGTTGGAAAAAAAAAATATCAAAAAAAAAAAATTTAAATTGAAAATGACTAAAGAAATCTTTATACAATAAAAAACATATATTGAATATATTAAATTTTTTATTAGAAAATGGAAAAATTAATTGTAATAGTAAGATAACAAAAAGTCAACAAAAAAAATAATGAATGCAAATTATTGTATAATATGGAAAATGAAATTAATGATTTAAGATTTAATTATAATTAGATTATATTAGAGATCAAAAATAAAGAAGAGAACTAATTGATATATGAAGAAAATAGTGACTATGAAAATTCATTATGAACAATTCTAATAACAAAAATGAATATTAATGATATTGAGCAAAGTGAGAAAGAAAATAATATTAAATAAAACTACTAAAAAATTATAGAAACATAAAAAGAGCCATTTGAATTAAGAAATAAGAAAGCATAATAAAAAAAGAGATAAGAATACTTGGAATAAATGAGGTATGAGCTAAATTCTTAAATTTAATGTGCATTTTTGCAAAGTTTCATTAAAATTGATATACATGCATTATTCTTTAAATCTTTTCCTAAATATTAAGTTATTAAAAAAATGTTTGAATTTCAATGACAAAAAGTAGCAAATAAAACCAATTTTTTCAGATTCTCTCTTCCGTACTTATATGAACAAGGTCTATAAATTGAAACAAACTAAAATTTCTTTTTAAAAGATTGTTAAAGTATACAAACTATAAAATTTTTTTATATATCTTTATTTATAAATAAATAAATAAAAATTTTTTTCAGATGTTTGTACTTATAATTCATGTTTGAGTTTATCACAAATTAAATATAAAACTTTGATTATTCTTATTTATCTATTATTTATTATCTTAAAATATCCTTTAAACACAATTATTAAGCTTTTTTTATAATTTTTAATTTTTTTTAAAAAAACTTGATTTTTTACTATTACTTTTTTATTATAATTTATTTGTATTTAATTTGTACTTTAAGAAAGAAATCAACATGTTTAGCCAACTTATAGCTTTTATTTAAGTACCGTATGAAGTATAACATAAGATAAAAGTAAAACGTAAACATAAAGATATCAAAAAATAATTGAATATATATTGTTTTATGTTATATCGTTATATCGTTTCTTCTATGAATCTTTATAAAAAAAAATTTTTAAAAAATACATTATAATTTATTCTATATAAAAAAAGATAATGAATTTCTATATTATTATATCTATAGAATGTCTCTAACTTGATTATCTTGAATAATTAAATGATATTGATAGATTGATGAAAACTCTAAAACATGGAATTTTAATGGGTATTATGAATATTATATAATGTAATATAAGTTATGTACTTTTTTGTGATGAAAATATTTAAAGGATTTTAAGGTTATCTCGATTTTCTTAATTTTAAATTCTGAATAAAAATATATTCATTTCATATATTTTAAACTTAATAATTAATAGATACTATGATATTAAAGAAATAATTCAAATAAATTGTTTTTAATATATATTGTTTATATATATTATTGTTACATATATATTATATTGTTTATATATATAATATATATATTATATATTATATATTATATATTATATATTATATATNTCTATCTATAACTAATTTTTACAGAAGAACTTTTGATTGCAACCACAAATTTTCTACGTTCTTCAGCAGAAATTGATTTTCCATCTGGAAGAACATTATTGGATGAATTATTTGAGTCTTCTAGTTTTTTGTCAGGTGCTAAATTTTTCTATATTTTTGTGAAAAATTCTAACTCTTTGTAATCTGTAATTATTTAATATAAATAAATATTAATAAATATGAAATAACTTACGATAGAATATGAAAATAATAATGATGTTACAATCTAAACGATATGTATTCTAAATATATAATCTAAATATAAATCATCTAAACAAAATAGATATTGAACTAAATAACTAAATAACTAAAATAAGATCTATATACAATCATACTGAACATAACATTGCAAAAAATTAATTTATTTTTATAAAGCAGAAAATTTATTATAATTTATTAATTTTTAAAAACAAGAAAATTAAAATTTACAGGAATGTTAGAATCTTTTGAAGAAGTTTTTCCTCAGGATGAAACTTTTTATTCAGTTTCAACTTTGAAATATCTTGAAGATTGGTTAGAGCTGTTTTCAATTCTTCGGAAAGGTCATCAAATTCATCAAGAAATTTTACAAGAAGATAACTTAATTAGAATAGTAGAAATTCTACGAAGAATTTTAATAAGTTTTACTGATCCATGGAATCTTTATCCTTTAGATGAAATCAAAGCTTCTTGTATTCATAGATGTGCAGAAATGATTCTTGATTTTCGATGGAAAGGATTTTTAAGAGCAGATTCTACTATTGATATAGATGCAACGATTTTAAATATTATAGTTAGCATTCATACAGGTGAATTATATTATTGAATAAATAAATTTATTTTCTATAAAAAAAATTTATAATTATATGAATTTTTTCAGCAATGAAAGAAGAAGAGGAAGATTCCAAAGAAACAATGGCAGAATTATTGAAATATCTTGAAGGATATTGGATTGAAGTATCAAAAATTTCATCAACAAATGAAATTATAAAAATTTTAAAAATAAATGAAAAAACTGTTATTGACCATACAATTAATTTGTTAAAATCAAAAATTTCTGAAGAAAAAATTAATGATGTAATCAATAAGTTGTCATATGAATAAAATAAAATTTTAGATTTTATGTATAAAGATACTTTAAAAATGTTTGTTACAAAAAATTAATTATAATTGTTATAAAAAATTTCCAACTTATACAATTTGTACATATTCTCAACATGTTTATATGAACATTTTATGTTTTTTGAAATTAATAATGCGAACACTATGATAACAAAGAGTGCAGACTCTATTATATATATATTATTTATATAAAAATTACGAAAAAAAATACTTATAATTTTTTGTTAATAAAAATAATTTTTTTCATTATATCTAATTATATAGAATTCTTAAATTCTTTTGTGTAATAAAAAAAATCACATACATTGGATTAATATTTTCAAAAATAAAAACTTATTTTTACAATCGTAATATATTAAAATCAAAATAAATATAAAAAACATAAAAACATATTTTCTATGCAAAATCATTATTTTAGATAACTGTTTATAAGAATATATACATTTTAATATGAAATTGTGCACGTTATTTAAATTTACAAAAATTTATTTTATTATATTTATATTTTATTCATAATTTATATTAAAATGTAGTTTTAATTCTAATCATTACAAATATTATAATTTTATTTTATGCTTAATCATTATTTTGTAAATTTCATTGAAAATGCTAAAATGATAAAGAAGTTTTTAAAAATTCCAAATTGTAAGACAAAAAAATGCATGCATGTCATATCATAGATTAGATATAAGAATAAATTAATCATTTGATGTATTTTTTGAGTCAAATAATTAGGATTTTTCATTATCATTTCGCATTGTTATCAATAGAACACAGAACTAACTTGTAATGGGATTCTTAGCAGAAATTATAAATACCATATAAATGGATAACATACAAACATTTTAAAGTAATAGAAATTTATGAAACAATCTAAGACTATATATGAGATAACAATGAAAAAAGAGAGATTAGTGAAATTCCTTGAATTTTTTAAATAATAATAATTATTAATTAATTAATATTTATATAATTAATTATTATATAATAAATAATGAATAAATTCTAGATGACACCGATCATCAAATTTAAAGATAAAGAAGAGTCCGAATATAAAATTTATATATATAAAGTATAAATATAAAGTATCTAAAGTAATAATATTTATTATTTTTTTTTATTCCTCTTTGTATTTGATATCCCTTTAAAGATAAAAATTATTATTATTATTTATATAATAAATTATATAATAAAAAATCATTAAAATATCAATAATTTTTGCATGAGTGAAAAGTATTAAATCTATCTTAAATTTAACTTTATATAAGGATGGCATTTGATAAGTTAAATATTTTTAATTTTTTGAAAACGAATGCAAATTTTAATTTTAATTTTTACTTTATAAAAATATAAAATAAAGAAAGTAGTTGAGCAAAAATAAAATGATAAAAATGTTTATAAAAGTTTAGTATTTATTAGAGATACTTTGTTTATAACTAATGTCTCTTTCTAAATTAGGCTTAATTTTACTTTTTTTTTTTTGATGCATTTTCAAAATTCTATTATTTATGATTGGAGAAAAAGGAGAAAGTATTCGCTATGGTTTGCTCTTTATATAGGATCCTTGATATTGTCTGGCACATCGTTAAGTACTTTATACGAACGATCAGATTTTTGGATTGTAAATGACACATTTCATAGATATCTACTTTGTTGTTTATTCTACTTAATTTGATTACAGTTTATGATGGCTACTACAGCAAAAACAGGTAACTTATATTGAAAAAAAATACTAAGATATATTAAAAAAATCTTTACAAATATTTATTTATTTAAAAAATTATCTTTAACTATTTATTTTAAAATCGTTTTTCTGCATCAAATAGTGACTATTTACCGAGCACATAAATATATATTAATTCATTTGATTCTTATTAATAATTTAATAACTATTTCATTATGTAGCTATCATTCATGAGCAATTAAGAATCAATATAACAGTCAAATTTAGTTCTCAAAAATTCAAGCTGATTGGTTTACTCCTGTATTTAGTCTATAATATAGTATGTATATTTAAATGTTAATTAATTTTTAATATTTTATTAGTAATTTATTAATCTATTATTAATTTATTAAAAATTATTATAAATATTTTATTAATAAATTATTAAATAAAATTAATTTTATCATTTATAATATAATGTTATGATATAATGTATACACATATATACATATAATGTATACATGTATACATATATAATATGTATTATATACATATATAAAATTAATATATTACATTATAATATCTACAATATTATAATTTAATATTAATTTTATAAAATATTTAATATTTTTATTACACTAATAAGTTTTTAATTCAATTCAATTTTATTAAATTTATTAATTTTTTAAATAATTTATTGTTTTTAATTTATTAAAATTAATCATTTTAGAAGTATGTAAAAAATGCTCTATTATTATGTAAAGTAGTTAAGTTAAATTAAATGATAGTCGATAAATCAATTACGATATAAAATAAAAGTTCTATTTAATTCAGAAATAAGAAAGCAAGAATATAATAATAATGATGTTATATTCTCAAATCTATATAAATATTTTTCAATTAAAATAATTATACTATCAAAATTTCAAATTAAAATTTTGTTTAATTATGTAATAATTATGTAAGTAATAATTATGTATGTAATAATTATGTATGTAATAATTTATATTGTTTATAATTTTAATCTTGAATAATTCTTGTTATTCTCTGTTATAACTGGTCTTTTATTAATATCGTTCCTGTTGATTGTTACGCGGGATAAATTGAAACAAATGACGCAATGCGCGATCATGTTGCGCATTAATGATCTATTTGATGCAAGATTGTAAAGTAGTGTCCTCTCGAGGTTGAAACGCTCCGATGATAGCCTTACTGTTCATTTCGAATGAGAAAACCTATAGTGCATACTCGGATTATTGCATCGTGATAATATTCCTCCTGATATGTTGTAAATTAGGATCCTAATCAATTTTAATAGATAGTTAAGTGTATAAACATTCATTTATATTGCTAAATTAATAATAATATTATTTCATCTCGTTATATTTTTTTTTTAAATCTTATTTCATAAATAAAATATATTGATATTAATTGATATTATATTGATATTATATTTTTCGGATATAATACTTCATTCATATAACGTAGCTGAATATATAAATATGCATATATGTACGTATATTTATAGTGAAAGTTACAAGTTACAACGATAATCATGGCAGTGCGTTGTGTCAATTAGAAGTGCGCCTACGTTCGCCGTCCAAGATCGATAAACGGTAGAGTTATACCTGAAACGAGCGTTCGCTTGCGCACAACGAACGAAATACTGAGTGTTCAGGAAAGAAAACGATGCCAATGACGAAAGCGACGACGCAATATTAACGATAATTGTGACGAAAACAGCAACAGTGGTCGCAGCAATACGGTTAATGACCATTCTATTGCCGATAAGTATCAATACGATGTGTTTGTGACAGTGATCGGTGATAATGTTTTAAATAATCTTTGTTATGAAGAAATAAAATAGATCTATGGAAAACATTAAGGTTTTAAAATTCATGGAGAAAGCTTTAAATTGTACTGTTATGGTGTAAATACGGTATGAGATATTAAATATTCTAATCATTCGATTTTTTATTCATTTATTAATCAGTATTGTATTTCTTGTTAATTTTATAATTAACATAAAATTAATAATTTCTAATATATATGATATTGAATAGCAATAACAACTAGAAAATAACTAGAAAATAATATATCGATTTAAATGGAAATAATTTCATCTCACTTTTTTTGTTTTTATTGTTTATAATGTTGAAAAAAGACTAATTGATATCTACTTCTTATAAGTATGAATATTTTAATTATCAGGTTTTGAAACACCATGGTTTTATATATCTTGTATATTTTTAATTTTTAATTTATGATTATTATTATTATTTTCTTTTTTTACAATATGATTCATTACCATACAATTACTTATTTATCAATGTTAACGTATTATTGAATTAACAAATCAACGAAAACTGAAAATCGGAAAGTATGGCGTGGCTACTCGATGATGCAATTACTTAACAGAATCACCCAATCGATCGTATAAATAATCGATTATATATATATATATATATATATATATATATATATATATACGATATATATACGATTATATATATTATGTATGTACATATATATATATATAATATTCTGTATATATATATATATACAGAATACGAGTATATAAGCACAGTGAAATATTGCAAGTAGAATTGGAATTTTATTTGATAAAGAAATACTTGGTAATTATAGTAGGGAAAAAAACTGTATATGTATAGTGCTATAACCTATACGTGCATACAACAGGTGAAGAAAGGAGTACTGTACACATAGAAAAATATATAGGTACAGAGAGAACAGAAGGAAAGAAGCCACAATAATGAAGGAGCACGGAAGCAAACTTCCGGCGGAACAGCCTGCGAAAATTCTCAAGTCCTTGTTAAAAAAACCTGGTCAATCTAAAAGTAGATCGCAGAAAAATCGAGTTGTAATAAACGAAAAATTAAATGAATTTTTCGCTGCTGATTATATAATATTAATAAAAGAAGAATGTTGTGCTGATTATGAAGAAGATTGTGATTGTTGTTGTCAAGAACATGAATTAATGCGTTTAGGAAATTGCAAAGAATGTCGAGCTGAATTGAATCTTCATTTTGATTTATCGGATAATAATCGATATCATGATATAGAAAGAGATGAAGAAATAATACACGAGAATACATTAAGAGAAGAAAGTTGTAGCAACAAAAGATTTGAATGTGTAGAATTGCATCTAGAAGATGAAGATGATGAAGAATTTGAAATAGAAATGGAAAGACATAAAGAGATCAAAAAAATAGAAAGTGAAAAAGAATTAATGGATAATAAAGAAATGAAAGAGATTGAAGAGAAAAGGGAACACGTTATACAAAAAAAAAACGAAGTGCGAAAAAGTGTAGAAACCGAAGAGAGAAAATTTAATATAGAAGAAGATGAAAGAAAAAAAAGAAAAATAACAAAGTCGCTAAATATATGGGATAAAAATAAACGGATTAATGAAGAAAGGGATATTGAGAATCGTAAAAGAATGGGTGAATTTATATTGCCATCATTAACAATTACATCATCGTTATCTTCGTTATCGCCACCTCCTCCGCCACCATTACCACTGCCGCCACCACCGCCACCAGCGCCACCACCACCACCACCACCACCACCACCACCACCACCACCATCACCACCGCCGCCACCGCCACCGCCTTCACTATCACAAACATCAGATAGACCACCATCATTTCCAAGACAAGAACATCAACAAGAAACATTAAGTCCACCAGAAGGTTACAAAGATATTTATTCTAATGGACAACTTTCTAACGTAGCAGAATGTTGCTTACAATCATCCTTAGATTATCTTCACTGCGAACAAAAGCCAGGTAAGTTCTATCTCAATAAAAGTATCTAACGATTCGTTGTACTTTATTATTAATAAGTGATTTTTCTATTAATTCCAAATAAGTTCTAATTAATTATAAATGCAAATGAATAAAAACATTCGAATCAGTAAGAAATACATATTACATACATATATTATTGATAATATTTACACATATTTCCATATCATTTCTTTGTATAATATAAAATGCATAATAACAAATAATATATATTTCGAAAAAAATTATAGCATTTTTATAACAATTTTATTTTGTCATATCGATATCAATGTATTTATACATATTTTATATATATGTATTAAATCAATATATTTATTTTTTAATATATTCGTAGAAAATTTTTTGCAGGATTTTAAACACTAAAACGAAATTTGAATAATATAAAAATATTAATTGAAATTTATTTATTATTATTATATTTATTATTTATTAAATAATATAAAAATTTAATATAATATTATAATAAATTTATTTATTATAAACAATTGAAATTTTCGTTCGATGAAATGAGATGGTGATAATGTGACAGAACGATTGTAACGGAGCAATCTTTATCTAATGTTTATTATATTAAACTTCAATTATTTAATTTGATGAATTAATCGATATTTTTATATAACAATTTTTATATTTGTTTTCATCACTAGAATCAATTTTTGAAAGATTCTTTGAATATATTAACATATAAAAAATATAAAACATGATTATATAAAAAACATGATTTCATATATTTCAAGTTTTCTTCCTGTTATTAATATTTATTAATTAATAATAATAATTATAATAAAAATGAAATATATATAAATAATTAATAATTATTAATTAATGTAAAAAGTATTCGTACATTAAAAAATTTCATTGTGAAATTTCATTTATTAACAAAATATCAACAAATAAATAATATATACATATTTTTAAAACTTTATAGAATAATTTATATAATAATACAAAAAAAAAATTACAATATCTATATCTGTTGTTTAATATTTTCAACAAATAAATAAATATTATTTTATAATAATAGACAAGTAAATGTATTTTTTTAGAAATCTACAAAATAATTCACACAAAAAAATTGTTATATCTGTGTTGAAATATAAACAAATATCTAAAAAAAAATAAAAATATATATATTAAATATTTGTACAGTCATATATTTCGTTACATATACGATATAAATGTTTTAATTTGAACATATAAAAAGATAAAAATTTATTTCAAGATATATATTATAAACAAATAACGAGAATGGATAATATCATAAATGATGAGATCACTATATTCATTAATTTTTTTTAATTCATATTATTCAATAATGTTTTTACAATTCATTATTTATTAATTTTATATATTATTCATAATTAAAAATAAAATGTATATATTCTTTTTACAAATTTTTTTAAATTTGTAATAATTTTTTATTCTTTTTTATGTTTATATTATTATATTTTGTATATATATTTAATAAAATATGCTATACTAATATTTATTATACATATAATTTTGCCTTTTAGACATTTGTTAATATTTTATATTTTTCATTTTCTGATCATTTATTAATTAACGAAGTTCTATATTTTTATTGAAATTAACTAGTACACTTATAAATATTTCTTATACTAATTGCATGTGTATACTTGATAACAATATTATATAACAAAAATTATTATCAAGAACATTTCATTTTACATGCAAAATATATAAATAATTAACTTAATTTATTAAGTAACACATTTATTATTATTTTTGAATTATATATGCATAATCATCATTACAGTTTTAATAATCTAATAACATTTTTAAAAAAGAAAAAATAAAAAAAAAAATAAAAGAAATCAAGAAGTATAAAATAAATGTATAAACATCTATCGCATAATTAATAAATACTTATCAGAATTATTATCTTATATATATGAATTATTATTTCTATATATTTTACGGGAAGTACAGTGTATCATAATTCCGGTATTTACATGATACAAAGAATGAATATTCGAATTTTGTAGAAAACTGATTTTAATCATATTATATAAAATATATATATAAAGCAAAGTATCAAATATTATATATATATATATATATATATATATAATATTTGATATCTTGTTTTGCGTTAAATATATTCGCATATATTTTGTATATATTTCTTATACTTGTATGTACTAAAATTAATTAAATTAATTAAATATAATATGATTTTACAGATATGGAAATTGATGGAGAATCCAATCATAAAATAATAGAAAAAAGATGCAATCATAGAATAACAGAAAATAATAATGAACACGTACAAAAAACAGACGAACAATTACAAAAACCCACTTCTAATGGTATAATTTTTCTTAATTCTTTTTTTTTTGTTTATACAAAAAATATAAAATTAATTCCTCGTAAGAAACAATATATATAAATATTTTATTTTTTTTTATAGAATCTCATCATCGGTATCTTGTGGAGACTATAACTATGACAACTGTTACCGAACACCGAATTGTACGTGAAATCAGTGAAGATATTGATTTGCAAAATGGAAAGAAAATTAATCGAAAAAATATTTTGGAAGAAAATGTTACTTCCCATAATATAACAAATAATCATAATACAATCAGTGAAAATAATTCTATTGACTGTATCGGATATAATAAAGAAATTCATTGTCGCAATATTACCGATGATCATAATACGCCAATAATGATAAACGATATTGAAAATGACAATGAAAATCAGTTTGCGATAAATCAAACTCCATCTGATATAAAAGAGTTTTCCCTTATTTTTAAACTAGGTAACTCTTCTTTAACGGGTAATAGTCTTAAACCAAACTCGGCAGTTAGACAATTATTTCCTAATCCAAAATTTGTTTCGCCGCCACCAGTCCCTTTTGGAAAATTGATTTCTTCGACACATGCTCTTGATGATCCTCAAGATAATTCGACATTTCTCGTTACTACAGATAATTCACGTTTTTATGGTGCAACGAAAAATTCGAAAATTTCTGAAAATCAAACTGTATTTCTTCATGAAGAGACAACGAATCCAATTAAAAAAACAATCGAGAGAAATACTCTTCGAAGAAATCTTCTTGATAAATATCGTACAAATACTCGAAAGAAAATTCTTCCTTCCAAGAATTTATCATTAGAGGAACGAATACGTCAACTCACTTGCGTGGATCAAGAAGAAGATAATATTTGTCAAAATTCTATTAAAGATGTCATAGATTCATCAAATACGGAGATCGATGCCGAATTTTTTGCTTCGATACATGCTCCATTATCAGAACACAAACAAAATAAATTATTATCAACGGAAACACTTATTTGTAATACAGCAGGCATTAATAAAATGTCAACAGTAACAACATTATCGACATCGATACCGATCGCTACGAAATTCAATGCATTGCCTGATTTAACAACGACTACCACCACGATAACTACAACAGCAATGACAACAATGTTAATATCAAACTCTTCATTTGTAATGACAACGGCGACGACAACAGCTATGACAACAACTATTGCGAGTTCCAATTATTATAAACAAACTTCTTCAGCTGATAATAGTCCAATTCTGGATAATATACACAATCATTCGACATATAAAAAATTAACTGATTTGTTTGTACACAAAAAAAATATTCCTTCAAATTTACCTGATTTAGGTCTCGGTAATAATGGAAAAAACAATATTGCTAAAGATAATCAACAATCAAAAAATTCATTAAAAACGAATAATTCTGATGTTCGTAAACAATTTTTAGCCAGTCTTGCACCATTATCATGTGTAACTGTTAATAATTCAGATACTCAAGAAGATTACTATCAATATAATTCTAAAATAGAAAATTCTGGTTCTACAGTTTATAATACTTATAATGCTTTTTCGCCTTACAATCTGGAAGATATCAAAGCAGTATTTTGTGAAGAAGATCGAAATAATGTAGAACCAGACATTACCAAAGGAACACCAACAAATATCAACAAATCAGATGTAGGAGATAGTACAACAGATGAATTATTGGCATTTATAGAACAAGACAAATTTAGAATTGAAAAATTAAAACGACGTTATAATGAAGTCGAAAATCAATATCATCCAATAATAAATAATATTATTGGTTATAACACTGAAGATAAAATCGATAAAATTGTCGATAGAAAAAATGAAAATGATAGTCGACAACAAGTTGGATTTACTTATAACGAGAATATTAATAAACATGAAAATAATGGAAACAAAAATCGTACTGTGATTAATGAAGTGCAAAGCATTGTTAATCGCCATTATAATAACAGTAACGGCAATAATATTAGTAGGAATAATGATAATGAAAACGACAACGATGATAATGATGATGACGACGACGATGAATTAAATGATTATGGATTTAACCGTAGACCATCAGTAACCGGCATCAAACGACGTCAACAAGACAATAATACCGAAGAAAAATTTCATCAATGTGGAAGTTTGGAAAATGATAATACAAACGTTCTTGAAGCAAATTTTCATTCTTCGTTACCGGTATATTATGAAAATAATTGTATTAAAGTTGATAGCCGAATCGCATTATATGACAAAACAATAAATGGTTCTACATCAAACTCGTTTCTTGACACTGTAGTTGCTGATGAACAAGATGCGAACACAATTAATAGAATAAATACAATGCAAAAACAAATTGATGATATCTATCAAACTATTGTAGAGAATACTAATGTTACTGCTCAAAATTCTTTGGATTGTGCACAGTACACGGACGATGTTTTCATACAACAATATTCTCGATTACCAGCAAATGATAATAACTTTCGTTTTTATCAAGATTCCAGAAATAGTCAGCATTTTCAAGAACAATTAAATATTACGAATACACGATCAACGCGAGGTATTGCAATCGGAGCTGAAAAGATTGATGGCAATAATACTATTACTGATACCAGTGAAGATAGAAATACAAATGGATTCTCTGGAAAAACTCGACGAAGAGAATCTATTGCAACTTCTTCTAATTATCGATGTAACATAATGCCTACAAATGCGTATAAAGGAGTTCCTACCAATGGCAAATGTTACCGAACCATGTATTTTGTTCCATATAATAGTATATCCGATCCAACTTATCAAAATATTCAACGCATTTTGCCATCTCATCCTTCTCCTAGTTACGCAAATCATATTGAAAGATATCCATATCCTCGATCTAACAAAAATAATCATCGATTGCAAACACAAACGCAAACACAACCATCATTATCAACAACACAACAATTGAAATATTTCCATTTAGGAAATCCTTCAATATCACCAATAACAAACATTTCTCAAAATCTTGATCACGTTTCGCCACTTCCTTCTTCTGATTCATTCAGTAATCATTTCTCAAAATCTTCTTCTCTTTTTGATTCTCGGCTTACATCGTCTAATCCAATTACATTACAACCTACACAACAAACTTTGCATCTTCATTTGCATCATCGTCAGCAACCAGATGATTTTCGAATTTCCGGAGTTGCTTTTTCTTCGGTTCCTCATACTGTGAATCATTCATTGCAATTTCATCATCACACGCAACAACAGCATCATTCATATCATCGGCACAATCACCAACCAACCTTTTATCATTTACCATCCACCATATCCGTAACATCTTCTTCTTCATCCTCCTATACCGTAATAGCACCATCGAAATGTGCTTCCTTTAATGGTGGCGGGATAGCAACATCCGAAGGTTCTTATCGATTTTATCAACTGCATTTAGGACGTACAGTTCTCACACCTTCCTCTGATCTTCAATCGGCTCAAACATTTTTATCCTCATCTGATTCTATTTCAGGTCCTACTAATTCCACTTCTCCTTCATTATCATCTTCGCATTTATCATCATCTTCTTTACAATCCACTTTTTGTTCTCTACCAACAGTTACACCTCAACAAATACCTCAACAAACCTCGAACTTTATTCTTCCAAATTATACAGGGATTATTCATTCTATTTCTAACAATTTCGTAACTTCTGCACCGTCCACTGTCACTGTTTTCTCTTCTTCAACTATTTGTACCTTGTCTTCTTCGTTGACATCATCATCATCTTTAACATCATCATCTGCTTCTTTTTCTTCTTCCTCCTCCTCTTCTTCAACTTGTTCCTTTTCTTCCTCTTCGTCATCTTCCTCCTCATCTTGTTCATCATCTTCTTCGTTACAAATTCCTTGTTCACCTTCGAAACTACAACAACAACAAATAATTAACAATTATACAACAATGGAACGTGGAGTTCCTGAAGGAACAGCTAACGTATCATCCCACGATGTTTCGCAATCTGGAATTTTGCTTACAACAAATTCTTATGTCACACATAATTCCACTGGTGTTCAAACTTTACCAGCTCATGCGCAAAATTCTATATATTATGTCATGAACGTTTAAATCCATATATTGTTAGGTACATGTTTATATATATATATTTTCATTTTCTGATCATTTATTAATTAACGAAGTTCTATATTTTTATTGAGATTAACTAGTACACTTATAAATATTTCTTATACTAATTGCATGTATATACTTGATAACAATATTATATAACAAAAATTATTATCAAGAACATTTCATTTTACATGCAAAATATATAAATAATTATATATATATATATATAAAACACACACAACTTATAAATCATAAATCACAATACAAAGAATATAATGCAATTATTATTTAAATATATCAAATAATAATGAATTTATTATTCTTATTACACCTGCTTAAAAACACATACATATTTGAATATCAAAATAGAAATATTTTCCTTATTTCTCTTAAGTAAATAGAAAAATTTATCCATTTTTATTCATATAAAACAACAATAAGCGATGATAAAAATATTTGCGTTTTTACTAAGGCACGCAAATAGATAAACTGCCTTTTTCATTTCGAATTAAATACGAATCAAATGGAATGTAAATTATATTTATATTATGGAAAAAATCCATCTGTATAATTTTGAAAAATTGTTTGCTACTTATCATATGGCAAGATTCTAAATATATTATAATCGATCGATTCTAGTCACGACGATATACTTACAGGGATATCAAATAAACCAAAGGATGTTCACAATCTTGATGTGCAGATGTAAGTACAGTTGATACAAATTATTTTCGATAGATTGAAATTAATTTTTGCAGTGGAATTGAGAGATAAATGAATTAGAAATTTTATAATTAAAAAAAAAAGAAAAGAAAGAAAGATGAAACATGTAAAAATAAAAACATTAGATTTAAATTAACGTCAATATATATATGCGTGTGTGTATGTTTATGCACGTATATTATATATATATATATATATATATATATATNGCGAAAATGCAGGTCAGAGAACCGTCTAATATTTATTGTTCAGATCGCGCATTCAATCTCATTGTTAATAGCGCGGTGACACGCCATTCTTTATAACTATGCTCCCTAAATTTAGCTTTTAATCTTTTCGATCCAATTAACTCACATAGTGAAATTTATTATGTATACTAAATTTCTATTGGGAATTTAAGATATTTAATATTCAATATAAGTTATAGGTTTTCTTGCAAAAATTTATAGTATTTATTTATTTTTATTTATATAATATTATTATATTAATTATATAATATCTATAGAAAAATTTGTATACAAGTTTTTTTTATTAATAAATATTAATTTCTAAATTTTTTAATGTTAATTATTTTTTTTATAAGATAATTTTTTACAGATGCAAATAATTTTATATATTTATATTATTATTAACTTATAATAATATTTCTTAATTTCTTTAGAAACAAATTATCAATTTTTTTACTAAAATTTATTGTTCTTTAAGGAATATCTAAAAGAGTCTTGGAATTTTATGAAATTTGAGGTTTGATCAGTGTCGTAAGAGTTATATAGCACTTTGAGATGAAATAGTCTAGTGAGGAGTTTAAGGTGCGGCGAAGGAACGTGGAATGTTGCAATGGAAATTTATTGCAGTATTAGTAAATAGATAGATTGATCAAATTTGTGTGCAATATTAATAGTTTATCTATTAATTTTTTTTTCTTTGATTAAATGATTTTGTAAATTAAAAAATCATAGCATAAAATATGATATAAAATAAATAAACTATATTATTGTATAATAATTTTTCTCATCTGCCATCTATAGATCTTTCATTAATTTTATAAGATAATTTCAATTGTGGATGTTGATTATTCTTTCTGTGAAGAAAACGAAAATGGAAAATAAATGTTCGTTCGGAATAACTAACGTAGAAGGCTAAATTTACGCACGTGCACGGAAAAGATCAACGAGGAATTAGTCTAAAACTCGATGTTTTATTGGTATGGTGTTCTTGAAACATATCCAAAGAGGTTGTCGACCTCGAAAGGGATGGACGCAACGGTTTCTTAAGAATTTTTTATTTTGCCTCATTCTAATGAAACTTGTTTAAAATCAACATATATCTAAATATATATTATCAGTTTTGCAGAATAATAAATGCTTAAAATTAAACAATGTTGGATAAAATATGCTTTTGTTTAACTCTTTTTATTTTTGATATTACCTTTGTAATATGTATTATTTACTACATTATTTAACTATTTATTATCATTTATTAATCTAATAATAACTAAATAATAATTAAAAATTACAATTAAGTTAAAAATTAATAAGAAAAAATTAATAAAAGAAAATAAAAAAATTTAACCAATAATAAAATTATTAATTATCGATATCATATTTTTTTTATGTTAATGAATATTAAATTAAATTCAAAAATTTTGTGATATATTTTGCACATAATAAATAAAATAAATAAAATAAAATAAATAAATTAAAATACAATACAATATAATATAATATAAAACATTTAACATTTATTGTATTATATACATATTGTATATATACATATACATTGTATATATACATATATATATATATATATTGTATTTATATATTTATACATATGTATATACTTACACGTGCACATGTAAACACGTAATGTACGTGTATATAATGTGTGCATATCTTTTATATATAAAATGTTTGTTTTTATTTTTTTGCGAATCGAGCGTATGCCGAGTGAGACGAAAATGAAAGATAGATCGTACCAATAATCAGACGAACTATCGTTAATCGAAGTATTTTCGTATGCACTGTATGACAAACTCACACAGTCATTGTTCGAACAATGCTAATAGACTTTAAAAACGATGTTAAAAGCTCTCTACAAAACAATACATCGTCTTCTTCTAACTGGTTCTGGAGGTTCTAATGCTGCTAAAATTGCTTCGTCGAATACATTTTTTAAACCTTTCTAAAAAAGTAAAAAAATAATAATATATAGGAAACATATAATATTAAGAAAATATTTAAAAAATAACTATAAAGAATACAGTATTTTT
The DNA here is from genome assembly GCF_014066325.1 of Apis laboriosa. NCBI lineage: Eukaryota > Metazoa > Arthropoda > Insecta > Hymenoptera > Apidae > Apis > Apis laboriosa. The sequence goes on from NW_025221248.1 coordinate 30,527, forward strand.
TGAGATTACAAACACAGCCATACTTGTGTAAGAGCACTACATTCCACATATTTTACTGCTTTGAGTTCCTTGGCGAGTTTTTCACCTTGTTCAGCCGATATAGGTTTTTGTTTATTTTTTGCAAGTTTTTCAATAGTTGCTGCATCATCTCTTAAATCAATCTGAGTACCAACTAGCAAAAATGGAGTCTTTTGGCAATGATGAGTTATTTCTGGAACCCACTGATGAAAGATTTCTGAGTTGAAAAATTATTTTTGTAAATAGAAATAACAAATATATATACATACCTTTTCCTTAACATTTTCAAAAGATGATGGAGATACAACCGAAAAACAAACAAGAAATACGTCAGTTTGAGGATAACTCAAAGGACGTAATCGGTCATAATCTTCTTGACCTTTAAATGAATTATTAATATTTAATATAATATTTTAATTGTATATATATATATATATATATAGATATATAATTAAAAATAATATAATATAATTAAAACATAAAATATGTAAATATAATAAATGATTATATAATTGACATAAATTTATCAAGATTACATTAATAATTAATAAAATCTTTTAAAGAAATAAATACAGAAATATAAGTTCTGATTAAAAAGAAATTACTTCATTTAATAAAATAAATGCTATATGATATTTTTAACAATATCTATCAATATATTATATCTATCAATATATCATATTTATTTTTATAAATGATTTTTTTTCTAATCTAATAAACTATAAACTTAATAAATATATGACATTTACCTGCTGTATCAAATAATCCTAAAGTATATGGTTCACCACCAATCATAACAGTTACAGCGTAATTGTCGAATACTGTTGGAACATATTCGGATGGAAACTTATTGGTAGTATATGAAATCAACAGACATGTTTTACCTACTGCACCATCTCCAACTACAACGCATTTAATAGTCTGCATTTTTTTTTATTTCCTTCGAATATTCCTGTGCAGAAAAAAAATATAACATGCTACTAAAAGTATACATGTGTTTTGTACATAAACTTTCTTATATAAGTATTGATATCAATCAACAATATAAAATTATGTTTTATAATATTTGATTTAATTCAATATAATTAAATTTTATCATTTTTTGTCATGTTCCATTATATTCCGTCATGTCCAATTATGTTCCTTAATGTATATTTTATTAAATAAATGGAAATATACTTTGAATTTCAAAGGCTACATTTGTCAAGCAAATAAAAAAAAAATATTTATACAATAAATGAAAAAAATAACGATCGTTAATATTCAATAAGTCAATGTAATTACAGAGATAGATTTGTGATGAAATAATTGTTTTTCAGATCGCCATTTTTGGTATTTTGTCAAATCTATCGGCTTCTATTTCGATAAATTATTATTCGAATGTATAATCAAATATATTCAATGATATGTTTCATAATTTAATCCATAATAAAATGTAAATTACATTTAAAAAAAGAGAAAATATACATAAAATTTGACTAAAACACTCACAAGTAACTGGGCGTCGACAACACACTTTACTGTCACAAATTTTTCAAACAAATATAGAAAGCCAACGATCAACGATTCATTATTTCGAAGACATAGAGTCAACTGCCATCTAGGATATTTTATCCTACTAAAAATGAGTTATTTTTGCAGTTTCATCGATACTATATAATTTATTATGATAATGTATTAAAAATAATTCTATTTATCGATTAATTTATTTTATTCAAATTAAAAAAATAAATAAAGAATAATATAAAATATTTAAAAAATATAATTTATATATTATGGTTAAAAATTTATAAAATATTTTTATTATTCAAAGTCTCTTTTTAATATTAATTTATGATTTATATATTTGCATTAAATATTAAAATATAATATATATATAGTATATAGTATATATAAATTAAGCTATTTTATGTATTATAAATAATATATATAATATAAATAATATATTTTTGAAATTTGATTAAAATAAATTATTGGACATTAACAACATATTCTACTATCACAAATGTTTCAATATAGAAAGCCAACGATCAATGATTCAATATTTCAATATTTTGAAGATAGAATCAATATATATAGATAATATATATAGATAATATAATTTCGAAATAATGTGTAATATATACATATGTATATAAATAAATATATTAACTTACTTACATATCATAAATACAAATAGTTTATGTTTAATTTGATATAGTGTAATAATATAGATGGCGTATCGATTATATTTTATTCTTGTATTTTTTTAAATGGAATGAAGTAATCTAATTATTTTTATTTAATAATTTTATTAAGTTGAGTTGTCTTTTATGCATAATAATATAAGCATAAAATAAAAAAATTTAGAAATTTATTATTATATATAAATTTAATTAAAAGAACATACGTTTATTTAATATTGTTCATTATCTGTTATCTGTGAATATAAAGTGAAACTAAAGTGATTTTTGCGAATATGGGGTTACCTCGTGTATATTTTGATATATCGGCTGATGATAAATCATTAGGTCGTATCATAATGGAATTACGAACAGATATAGTTCCAAAAACAGCAGAAAATTTTCGCGCCCTTTGTACGGGAGAAAAAGGTTTTGGATATAAAGGAAGTATCTTCCACCGAGTAATTCCTAAATTTATGTGTCAAGGTGGAGACTTTACTAACCATAATGGCACGGGAGGAAAATCAATTTATGGAGAAAAATTTGAAGATGAAAATTTTGAATTAAAACACATTGGTCCTGGCATATTGTCCATGGCAAATTCTGGACCTAATACTAATGGTTCACAATTTTTTTTAACTACTATAAAGACTACTTGGTTAGATAATAAACATGTAGTTTTTGGTTCTGTCGTGGATGGTATGGGTGTAGTAAAAAAAATTGAAAGCTATGGTTCTCAAACTGGAAAAACTCATCAAAAAATTATGATTACTAATTGTGGTCAACTCTAAAATATTTTAGTAATATAATATATTATATATAATTTATTTATAATATATTGTATACATATATACATAACATATATAATATATGTATATATATATATATATATATTTTTCTTATTAAAATATATCTATTAAGTTTTATAAAATGAACATAATATAGAACAAGCAATAAATAGAATAATTTGTTTTATATGTGAAAATAATTGACAATATCTTATTTTCTCTCTTTGGTACATTCTTTCTGACATATTTTTTCATTCATATATTTGCATTAAAATTTGCTTCATATAAAGTACATCATTAATAACTTGTAATATGCAAATAATTGGAAAATAAAAAAATATAAAAAATGAAAAGATTATAAAAATAAGTGCATTTTTTTCATATTTCAATAAAATGTAAAAATAGTATGAATGAATTATTAAGTCAATTTTTTATATAGATATATTTATATATATCTATAATATATATATATATATATATATATATATACATAATATACATTATATATATACATAAATTTAATTCTCAAATTTTACAAATATATTTAATTATTCATACATATTTATACATATATGTATATACATATATACAAAATACATACATACATACATTTATACAACTATATGTATATATAAAATAACATATCATAGAAAAAAGAAAATTATTTGTGATGAGTATAGCACATTCATTATAGAATTGATATTAAATTCGTAATTTTCAAATATTTGAATAATTCAAATATACACTAAGTGCATATAATACATATAATATGCATTAACAAGTAACAAAAGAATTAAAGAAAGAATTCTATTTTCATATTAAAATCTAATAACAATATAACAAGTTATATTATAAATATTATAAATTATTAAAATATCAATCAATACATATAGGTAAATTAACCATGAAAAATATATTAAGTTCCAAAATAGAAGCAAATACTAAGAAAATGATATACATAATAAGACAAATTATTCCAACGGATCGTGTTAATTTAAATTTGCCAACTAAAAGAGATAAATAAAGAACAGTAAGAGTAGAAAATAATGATATGGAGCTATAAATTAGTCCTTGAGAATTAATCGTCACATAATGATTGCCAGATTCTTTCGAAAAAAGTGCTGCTTTTAAAAACCAAGGTAATCCAAGGCAAAGCAATACATCGAATACATTTGAACCAATTGAATTACTGATGCCCATAGCTCCATGTCCTAAAAATTAGAAGAATTATATGTCAATTATTAAATTTTATAAAAGATACAAAAAATTTTAATTTAAAAGTATTAAAATAAAATATTAGAATAAAAAAAATAATCATTAGTTAGGAATATCAAGAAATTTTACTTTAATTGTAAATATACATGTATAAAATTGTTGACATATATATATTAAATACAAATAATATTATACAAATAATATTAGCTATCTATAAAATGAAAAAAATTAAATAAATTTGATCATTTGCTAATAATGTCACTTGATGTATTATCGTAGCTTAGCATGTTAATATCAGGATTTTTATTCGATACTTATTTTTTGATTTTTTATTCGATATTATTTTTTATCGATTTAATAAAATAAATGATAATTATTATAAATGATAGAAGGATCATCGATCATTTTCAAATAGAAATAACTTGTTTAAATAGAAATTAATTTTAATCGATATCCCATATTAATACTATATCAAAAAATCAATATATAAAAAAAATAAAATTACCTTGATTCGCAACAATAACACTTGACACAGCCTCCGGTACACTCATTCCTGCCGCAAGAAAAGTTAATCCCATTATAGAATCGGGAATCCTAAATGTATCGCCTAAAATAATATTCATTATCACGTAATATCAAATATATATAAATATACCTACTTAATTATTTTTTTGTATTTGATGTACATTTATTATATATGCTCATATCATATTATTATATTTTTTGTAACTATTAACTATAAATATTTACTAAAAATAAAATCTGACCAATTAAATATGATGAAATTGTTTAGTAAAAATTATTATGCGTACCAATTACAGTAATGACCCATCCAACTATGTATGAAGTAGATGCTATCCATATTATGCACATAATAAAAGTAAGAGGGTACCAAGATTTTAATGTGCTTCTTCTGCAATCGGGAATTGTGATGAGAAGCACGAAATTTATAGGCCAAGTAATCAACCACCAAATTCGTTCACACTTCGATTTTGGCCAATTCGTCATATTTACAATTTCAACTAGAAAATAAAAGAAATATTTTACTGTATTTATAATTATATGTATACTATGTACATTACACTTACTATTTTATGCTTTACATATACTATGCTTTTTGTATAATCCATATTACTTACGCGATTCATCTTCTTCACTCGATTCTAATAAATTAATATCTATGTTTTTAATATCTGAAAAGATAAATGAATGATATTTTTATAAATAAAAATCAATTATATATAAGTCACAGAATTGAGTAAAAAATTAATGTAATAAAATGAGTAAAATTAATGTAATACCATTAGAAAATAAAGGAGTTTTTTCAGAAAGATTCTTATACTTTTTTCTTGTTCTTGTTGCATATTGAATAAATTGATGTATATTACGATCAAAACACATTACTGAAACGATAAAAATTCACATATAATAGAACTAGAAAAACAATCTATGCGAAAACATTTCTAAATATATATAATGTTAAATAATAATAATAGAATATAAATAGAAATAATAATAAAATATATATATATAAATATATAAATAAAAAATATATAAATATAAATAATAATATATTTATATATAAATATATAATATATATATTACATATATAAATGTTTTTTTTTAATTAAATTATTATATTAAATTATATTAGAAAAAAGTTTATATCATTATATTAATATTAGAATCTTAAAACTATTTGAATTTTTAGCATATTCTTGTACTAATTTTATTTATTGATAAAAAAAAATAATAAAAAATAATGAAGAATCAATTTAATAATATACAATTTAATAATATACATATATCATAAACTTACCTAAAATATATAAGAAATATGAGAGAACAAGAATCAATGCTTCGTACCATTCAATTCGACCATCTCGTAAAGTCAAAATTAATAAAAGGACAGTAATTGCATATGCAATAGTGTCTCGTGTTACAGGCCATGCTTCCAAGTTTAATATCTGCAAAGAAATTTACTTTAATTATTCCTTTTATTTTTTTCAATCGTTATTTCTTTATACATATATTTATATAAAAAGGTGAAACTATATTTATCTTTACTTATATACTAACATTATATACTTATGCATATTAAAATAATATTTGAAAAAAAAAATATATATATATTTTTTTTTCATTCCTTACATATATATATATATATATATTTTTCATTCCACATATTATCAATAGCATATTTCAATAGTATTTATTGATAAATAAAAAAAAATTATACCTGATTTGCAAATAAACCACAACATGCAGGTACCGCTAATATATTGAAAACTGCAGAACCAACAATCGTACCAACACCTAAATCTCCCTCTGTAATAAAAGTACCTACAATATTAATGAATAGTTCCGGACTAGAACTAGCTGTTGCCATAATCGTCGCTCCTGCAACATCTTCTGAAACGTTAATCTCTAAAAATCAAATATACATAATGATTTTAAAAATATTTCTTTTGTAATTTTTCTCCTTTTTTGACAATTAAAATTTTAAAAATTTCATTTTTCTTTCTTTTTTTTTTTTGAAATAAGAGTTATATGTTACTTACTATCGCAAATTTTTTTAATTGATGGCACAAAAAAATCATCACAAACAATAGCAAGTAACAGAAACATATAAATTGCTATTACAAAATGTATCAATATAAATCCTAATTGTCTTTGTTCTCGAGTAAGGCCATCAGATGGAAATTCTTTGATCGCTGGAGGAGTACAATTGTCTACTCTGTTTTTTCCAGGTTCAATAGTAGTTAATCCAATTTGTAATAATTTTCGAAATTCTTAAAAAAAAATAGTATATACGTCTTTCTAATAATAAATATTATATAATATGATTTAAATTTAATATAATAATAATAATGAAATATAAATTATTAAAAAAAAACTTAATGACATTTTTTGATACAAATAAAATATAAAAAATAAAAATAAAATAAATATAAAAAATAAAAATAAAAGAAGAAAGAAATATTTGAATAGAATGTTTAAATCATATTATTTTTGATTAAATAATATATAAATTTCTCTTAAAATTCTACAAGATATATTTATATATTATTTATATATTATTTATATATTAATTTATTTATATATTAATTTATATATTATTTATATATTATAATTATATATTAATAATTTATATATTATTTATATATTAGTCTATCTTATGACACACACATACACACATATATGTAATATATAATAACATATATATTACACATATATATAATATATAATATATAGTTTATATATTATATATATATATATATATATATATATATATATATATAT
>NW_025221248.1:38683-143138 GCF_014066325.1 Apis laboriosa
ATATATAATTATATATAATTTATATATGTATAATTTTATTCTATATATAGAATATAAAAATAACAATACCTATTTTTTAAATTGTTTATTTGTTTGTTGTTTTACAACAGAGTTATTTCTTCTAATTATAAATAATAAATAATTTTAAATTTTTTCTTCTATTTTTATAATTTATTATTTCCTTTATTCATTATATATGTTATATATCTTATAGTAACATTTGTATATATTATTTATTATATTATTATATGTTTCTTTGAAAATAATCAAATAAAAAGAAATTCATGGTTATTAAAACAATTGAAAAGAAAATTGAAAGAATTAAGTAAAGCAAAATAGTTGATTGTCGGAATAGAATATAACATATACGATACGACGTTCAATTTTCAAGGAAGCTATAACGACGATTAGTGTAATGACAATTTCGCATTTTGACCGCGGCACGATTCAGCGGGCGCGATGCGCGAGAGATGAGAAGAGTTAGAGGGAGGGGCGATTCTAACAAACGCTGCCGGACTTCGGAGTAGTTGTTAATGTAGTATATGTGTGACAACGGGATTGACAACATGGATACGTCTGACTTAGGAGGAGGTTCGTTAAAATATATTTTGAATATTATTGCAAAAAAAATGTTTTTTTATGGTACGACAAATTTGATTAATATAAAGATAATTAGAGTGATGGGTTGTGCTTCATTGATGGTGAAAAATAGAATGGAATAATATTAAAGAATTGAAATTAAAGTATCGAACAAGGTGGAGGAGTCGTAGGAAGAGAAGGAGCAGAAGGAGGTGGAGGAAGACGAGGAGAAGGAGGAGAAAAAGAAGGAGGAGGGACAGCAGGATGGTTAGCATCAGCATTAGCAGCAGCAATAACAACAGAGGAAAGAGTAGAAGAATATGCATCATAAGGAAAAGCGAGATGAAAGAGGATAAGTATGGGGTGGAAAATGAGGCAGAGAAGAAGAAAGAAACAGGAAGGAAACGAATGACAATGCAAGAAAGAAATCTAGAGAAACATTGCAAAGAGTGCATTTTAAATTAAATTAATTTTTCTATCTACAGATGTGATCGTGCGGTGCTGCATATTGTGCAATAATACATGTGATTTAGTTTTTAATGATTATTATAAAGAAGTAAACACAGAGCAATATACATTGATTGAAAATAATTTTATATAGAAGATTTATCAAAGCATAATATCGCGTAAAGTAAAATATTTATTCTTATAAATTAAATTATATTCATTATTTTTCTTTTGTGATCATTATTTTGACAAGAAAATCGTGACATGCTATAGACATATTCAAAAATTTACAAAGCGATTTAATTGGCGAGCAATCTTGTTCTTTGCCCATATCCCCGCTTTCTTTTTCTCTTTCTCTTTCTTTTTTTTTCTTATATTCTTCTCTTTAACTCTTTTTACTGTTCTTTACTTTACTATTCTTTTTATTAATTTAACTTTAATTTTATATTTCATTTTTTATATTGCATGACATTTTTATATATGTGTATTATATATAAAAATATAAATTTTTTAAAATTCTTTCGTACAATAACTTAATAAATCATTTCTTTAAATGTGTTCTAATGATACATTAAAAAACTTGATTTATTTGTGTCATAATATAATTTGCTTTAACATGGATATATATAATATTTGCATGTTCTACATATTTTTGTATTATCATTAATTATTATTATTTTTTCATTTAAATATGTTTTTTGTTAAAATACATGTATAATCATGTATAATGTTAGTATTAGTACAATTTTTAAGAGCATATTCAAGAGGAAATGAATAAAGAAACGAATTCGAAAAAATGAGCGACGTTGTTCATAATGCTCTAAAATTCAGAATTCAAGAAATTTTAAATGTTAATATTTAGAATTCACTAAAATTTTTGTAATAAAAATTCTTTTTCCTCTCTTTAAATGATTTATAAATAAATACATTGAAAGAAATATATATCAAATAGTTGAAATGCAAATATTCAAAAATGAAGAAATAAAAGTGCATATATAATATTGAATAAATAATAATAAAAAAACATTAATTACAGAAAAGCAAAGAGAGATAAATTAAACACGCTATTATATCGCATCATACGATAAACTTTATTAATAATAAAAACACACAATATATAACAAAACTTTAATATCTTTTAAAAGAAGTATGCTCTATTCAAAGAAAAATCAAAAGATTGTTGATTGAGAATCAACGTTTAATGATTGATGATCGAGTCGATGATCATCGTTTGTTTCCAATGAGACAAAATGGTTCGACATCGAATGGTCAAGCCACGTCTAGTTTATACGACGTACATTAGACATGAATGGCATCTCCTCTGCCAACTTGAATGAGAGCAATTTAACTTCTTTAGGTTGCTTAATCGGTAGGAAGTCACATCAACTATACAGCTGTGTAACCTGTACAAGACACCAATACGTGCATCATTTTCTTCATTACATCGGCTGTAAGAAGTCATAGGAGAAGAATTACTAAGATCTAAGAACGAAGGTGAAGAAACAAGGTCTTTCACGTATATACCAATTATGGAATAATATTTTTCGAGTCAAATCTAATTTTTAATAATTATGATAGATAGCTATACATAGTTATACATTAATTAAATTTTTATATTATTTTTAATTTAATTTAATAAATTAATAAAGGTAATAAAAACCAATACAATTGAAGAAACAATAATATATAATTTGACAGTTTTATTTTAAAAAGATTATTATATAAATATCTTAATATCTTATGTTATCTTTTATGTAACTTTTGAATATATATAAGTTTCAATATATGAAATCTATCAAAAGAATGTATTTACAATGACTTTAGTTAATAACGATTAACAAGCAATTGATATTAATATCTCTTAAAAGAAAAAATTTAATGAAAACATGGAATTTAAATGCAACTAATTTCTTACAATTTAAAATAAAAGATTCTGAAAATATTTGTTACTAATTTGGACATAATACAATGTTCATTGATTTGTTTACCATATTAAATGATTTTTTTATTATTACCAGTAAAAATACAAATCATGTTTATGTTCATATATTCCATTTTTTCAATCGCTTTATTAATTACATATTATTATATATTATAATTACGTATTATCTAAAATTCTTATATAATTAATAGAATCTATGCAAAATCTACGTATAATCTCTATAATTTTATATACATACATGTATTTATATATAAGTTTACACATATTTTCAATATATATATATATATATGTTGAGAATTAGATACCTATAAGTATGGATGAAAATGATTTTCATTGAATTCTTCGTGTAGCCAAGAAGCAAACTCTTGGTAAATTTTGACATGAGTGATGATTTGAGTTCTATATATTTTTATTAGTTTTGTTTTAACTATATTTCAATATTATAAAATATAATAATAGAAAAATATGTAAGATAGTATACATTCTATTATTATATATATAATTATAAGATACATCGTATTCTTTATTTTATTTATTTATTTATTTAAGTTATTATCTCGTTTCGAAATGAATTAAAATAAGATAAAAATTAAAAAAAAATCGAAGATTTATAAGAATAATTCGCAATGATACAGAATTATATTACATATGTATATTTATTTCACTATATATACAATATATTTTGTATTCAATAAACGTGGCAATTGTTTATTTTTGTTATATACGATTATTATCATTATAGTCGTTACATCATAATAATTTCTATTTCTCGGAATAAAAATTTTTTAAGAAATAAATTCAATAGAAAAACAATAAAGATCGATGAACTAATTATATTTGATCTTCATAATTTTATTAAAGCGAATGCAACTAATTATATAAATTCATAATCAGAACAAAGCGAGTACTTGATATTGTATTCAAGTGTGTTATATGTATATAAAGTTTGCAAGGTCTTTGAAACTTATGTAATAGATTTGACAAAATTGTATACAGATAGAATATAGACAAACAATATCGATTTATCGAGAATAACTTTTAAATTTTATTTGATATTGCAATAAAGCGTCCAATAAAATGTTTTCTTGAATGACAAAAATTTATTAAGTAATTGAATGAATCAATCAAGCGAAATATAATTCAGATAATCTTAAAAATAAAATATGTGATATGCAAGAATTCTATCCACCATCCTTCTCTTTCTTGCGATATTTTATATTCTCCTTCTTCGATACAGTAAAGAAAAAAATAAATGAAAGTAGAACAAAAATTGATGAGAAACAGAAACTAAGAAAAATAAAAAAATTAGTAATTCATGATGAATTATTCAATTGGTGATGATTTTGATTGATTGGAATTAGATATTTATTTTTTCGATTCACAGCTATTCATTTAATTTAATTTTAACGGTATATGTATATACATAAATGTTAAAAATTTTTCACATTTTAGGTACAAATTGTACACCTGCAGCAATAGAAGACTTTCCACACGATCTTTTCGATGAGAAGCAAAGGCAAGGAGGAGCTGTCGTAGTGCACGTAATCGTTTCGCTTTACCTGTTTATCGCGTTAGCAGTAGTTTGCGACAAGTTTTTTGTTCCCGCCGTAGAAAAGATATGTCATGGTAAGAACAATTAGCAAAAGCAATTATTCAATCTAAACTGTTTATTAGATAAACAAATAACGAATAATTCAAATTTTTCAATGCTTCTTAATGCTTTGAAATTTCAATTTCAGCACTTTCGATGTCGAAGGACGTAGCAGGTGCTACTTTTATGGCTGCAGCAACGTCGGCACCGGAACTGTTCGTAAATGCAATCGGTACATTTATCACCGAAGGTGACATCGGTGTCGGAACAATAGTAGGCTCGGCTGTATTCAATATCCTCGCAGTACCAGCTTGTTGTGGTATTGGTGCGGGTATGGTAAGTTGAAGTCTAATAATCTGAACAATAACAAATCATTCCATGAAATTTTATTATTTAATTAAAATAAGTTTAATATTAATACAGCATATATATGTATTATATTATAAATAAAATTATAGATATTATATATATTAATTAAATTTATATATATTAATTAAATATATACAGGTAGTTCCTTTAGACTGGTGGCCAGTTAGCAGAGATTGTCTTGCCTATGGTGTTACAGTCGCTATTCTAATATGTATTATACACGATGAGCGAGTAGAATGGTACGAAGCCTTAACGCTAGTATTATTGTACATCGTATACATCGCTGTTATGTATTGGGATAAATCATTCCAGCGATGCACACGATTTCGTACGCATAACGCTGACCGATCCTCGGATGATCATCGACATGCGACAGGTAAGAGTTGTATTGTTTTTGAAACGCAATGAAGCGAATAAATTTTAAATGATAAATATTTTCTTCGAATAGATTTAAGTATTAATAGAGAATCATATTATTAATAATGTTTTAATCTTACAATTAGAATCGATTATTTTATTTTAATATATATGTATACGCATATACATGTATTATATGTATATGTATTTTATAAATATAAATTCATAAATATATAGTATATATGTTATTTATATATATCTTTATATACATAGAATGTATATAAGATATATGTATATATGTAAATATAAGATATTAATATATTAGAAAGAATTAAAGATCGATAAAAATAAATACAAAAGTTAATATATAAAAATATCGGTTGAAGTTTATTTATTAAGTTATTAAGCAATTAAAATTTTCGTTGATACAAAATGATACAAGATAGAATAATACAATTCTATCTCTTACATTTTCATCTTAATCTATCTTTACTTCGCTTTTATCTAATACAAATTTAAATTATTTATAATTTAATAAATAAATTTTAACTGACATTTTACGTAACATCTTTTATTCTTATTTTTATCTCTAAAATCGATTCTTCAAAAGTATTCTACGAATATATTAACATTTGTGTACATATATATATATATATATATATTTATCGAATTTTATCGATATTTTATCAAATTACAATTTTCCTTTCACTTTTTCATTTCAATACTATAGAAAGTATACAATATAATGTGCTAATCTTTCTAGAAGACAGTACAGAAATTCACATGGCTAGATCTGACAAATTACAGACCGGTGAACAAGTCGAACATATAGATGTACCATTACAAAATGGAGGTACAAAAACACAAGAAGAAAATCCTGATCCTAGTAAGTATATAATAGAAATTTAATTGTAAAAATTTATTATTTCTTAATTTAAACAAAGTAATAGTTGTTATATATAATATTTAAATTTTTTCAATATTGCCTTTTGAGAAGAGAAAATGAATAATAACATAAGAAGGAAGAGGGAAAGGGAAGGTTAGAAAATGAAAGAATACAAAAGAAAAATAAAAAAAATCGAAGATGACGTTAAAATAGGAAAAAGAAAAAAGAAAGAAAAAAATAAAATAATTGCATTCTTTTATTCTTTTATTTCAGATTATGAATACGAATTATTGGTATGGCCAGCAAGAGCTGGATGGATAAGAAAAACAGCATGGATTATGACTTGGCCGATTCATTTGATTTTTATGTGTACAATACCAGATTGCGAAAAACCACGATTCAAGAATTGGTTTCCGATAACATTCCTTATGTGCATTATTTGGATTGGATCCTTAAGTTATGTGGTCGCATGGATGATCACTATAATTGGTAATAAAAAAAGTGATATTAAATAAAAAAAAAAAAACAAAAAAAAATTAATTTTTTTTAATTAAAGAAAAGCTAAAAGAAAAAATGCAAGAAAAGAAAAAATTATAATTTTTGTTTCAGGAGACACTCTAAAAATACCAGATTCCGTTATGGGTATTACTTTTCTCGCTGCCGGTACTAGCGTGCCAGAGGCTGTATCAAGCGTAATAGTAGCAAAACAAGGTAAAGTGAATATGTGCGAATATGAGAAAAAGATAATTCATTATTAGTATTCTACAATAGTATCAAAAAAAAAAAATATATAAAAATAATGAAACTTCTTACATTAAATTTTTTCCATTTATTTTGTTTCAGGACATGGTTCAATGGGTATTAGCAACTCGATAGGATCGAATACTTTCGATATATTATTGTGTTTGGGTTTACCATGGTTAATCAAATCTTCATTTTCACCAACACAACCAGGAAAACATTATATCAGTATAAATTCTGGTGGTCTTGAATATAGTGCTATTTCGTTGTTGTCGACATTAATGTTACTTTACATCGCTTTCGCTTCAAATAAGTTTCAGCTCGATAGAAAAGTCGGCCGAGCTTGTTTATGTATGTATGCTGTGTTCCTCATATTAGCCTCATTGATAGAACTCAATGTATTCTTCAGGGTAAATTTACCCACGTGCCAGAGGACGGTCAAATGATCTGAAATCAAAAGTAGACTTGCTTAATGATATTTGATACGGTGTTTAGTTGACTTTCGTACGTTCTCTTGAACTTACGAACAACATTGTGAATTGAAGAATGCTGTTTTACATTATATAAAACTATTTCTTCTCCCGTCTCATTTCTCAAGGAAACAGCCTTTTACTTCGAGGCTTCGCTATTCCATATCATATTCTTTCCTTTATAATCAGTAACCAATTATACATATCTTTTATCTTTTAAATTCATAGTTTCATTTCCATCAATTTTTTGTCTTTTTTGCACTTTTTTTTGTTTTTCTTTTGTTTTTTATTCATGATCATTATCATTCGGTTTTCATACTTTATCCGTTTTTCATTATGATCAAAATATAACAAGCATTTTTTTATCATCTTCATTTCTCAAACTCTTTCTCTTGCGCTATCGTTTAGATATTTGATTTATTGTGAATAATATTAATTTTTATCGCAATTAGAAAATATCAAATGTAAATGGAAAAAAGAAAAGAAGGAAATTTCATTTTTTGGTAAATAAATAAATAAAAGT
Organism: Apis laboriosa; assembly: GCF_014066325.1. Classification (NCBI taxonomy): domain Eukaryota; kingdom Metazoa; phylum Arthropoda; class Insecta; order Hymenoptera; family Apidae; genus Apis; species Apis laboriosa. The sequence continues at coordinate 46,589 of NW_025221248.1, forward strand.
TTGTCACTTGTGCATATATATTTCGAAGATATATTCACATATTTATAACAGTGAAAAGTATAATTATATATAATTGGATTTAGAAAAAACAAGATTATAATATAATAATAATATTATTAAAAATATTAAATAAAATAAGATTATAATTCTATCTTAAATTTCGATAAAAAAATTTAATTATAAAAAAATATAGCAAAATATGATAAAGAAACAAAGAATAATGTGTCAATAAAAATATAATACATATATATATTAAGTATATTGTACTAAACATCATATGTAAATATACATATGCAATACGATATACGATAGCGTAGAAAAGACTGCCGCTTTTACATTTCATTTCGAGAATACAATACATATGTACATCAAGCATTAAATATAGATACGTATGTTATTAAGTATGAGTAATTAAATAAAATTTCGATAATCGGTTATTGTTGCGAAACACCATGATAATTGATTATCGAACTAAGAAAATTACGAAAGATAATTACATATCGAACTGATATCAAGGTTGTTTGATAAAACAAAATTGACGTATACTGAAATTCGTCGCAGAATGTATATTTAGGTAATCTCTAAGAACTTAACAAGTTTAATAAAGTACTGTAATAAGTTATTAAAAAAAAAAAATAATCGATTATTTCGCTTGAATCCTATTGCGATTTTTATTAAAAAAAATGTCAATAACTCGAAAATTCTATTGATAAATAAAATTAAAAAAATAAAAAAATTATACAATTGCAATATAGTTATGAGTTAGAAATTGTAATCAATATTTCCGAAATCTTTGGCACGATTTCAACAAAAGAGTCGATCTGTGAATTGAGAAAAGCACACGACTGTTATGCGGCGCAGATTCGTTTCAACAAGGAACAGAAACACGTCGGAACACGTTGTGGAATTTTAATAAGTAAGTAAATAAATAATTGCCTTATGCTTTTGGAAGATTGAAATGATTCGAAAAGCATTTTTATTTTTTCGAATAAAATACAGATAAATTTTAAATATACATTTGCCTATCTTAGCATTTCGACATGTTTTAATATAATAAACATATAGAAAATCAAAATCTTTATAGTGTGTGGATTTGATAAATTTTTGCAGTACATTAATGTTCTTTATATTTAAATATAATCGTCAGATATAGCACATGTGTTAAACAAACGTAACAAAGAATCAAATATATTAAGAAATGAATCTTTGATATCCTCCTGTTTTAAACAACAAGTCGAGCGCGTATTAAGTTGGTAGGTCGAACAACGTAACTGTAAACTATTCAAAGGGGTCAGTTGCATGCCATCACGCTAAATCCGCAATGCGGTGTCGCAAAAATAATTATTGTTACAATTTCTAGCAATGAATCCTTATATCATTAATGTTCACAATTATGAATTTTAAATATGTATTTTACATATATTTAGATATTTTACATATATTTAGATTTCTTATATATTTCTATAGTACATTTGTATGTTATATATTTAGTAAAGTTTTAGAATAAATTTGTTGTATATTATGTATATTTACATAACTAAAACATAAGATAATTAAAATATATTTATATTGAATAAGAATTTATTGATGAAACATTAAATTTTGAGTGAATAAGCGAACTAATAAGCAAAAGAAAATAAAAAGAAAGATGACAAAGAATCAATTATATTCTGCGCGAAATCAAAGTCGGAAAAGATGAATAAAAATATAATAAGGAATTAAATAATGAGTGAGATATGGAACAAATGGTAAGCGAGTGAGAGATATAATTCCAAAAGCGGCTCGATGCGGCAAATGCGGCGAATGCGCTGAATGCATTGAATGCGACGACGGTAACGTCATGCGCTCTGAAAACAACCGCAACCCCCTGTTAGAAATCGAGGAAGAACGGTAGGGATAACATGGCGTGATGCACAAGCCACGAGTGATGCGCAATCGGTACACGAGTGCGCACGCGCGCATTATAGTCTCGAAGATGCCCGTAGCGAAACAGACGCAAAGGCACGCACGCTCGTAGCTCGTAGCTGCTGTAAAGGAGGGAGTCACAGTATATCGAAGTTGTGCAGTGTTGCTTACCACGTAGGAGGCATAACACTCGCCGTCTCTACAATAGCATCCTAATATTTTCATAAATTTTTTTGTTCTACGTTTCGGTGTTTTTATTTTTTTGACATTTTTCTCTTTTTATTATTCTTCAAGAAATATGTCATCTATATCTTCATAAATTGTTACACAAGAGCAATCATTAAGAAAATGGTATTTTGATAGACACATCGTGAAAGGCAAGTACGATTTGAAACAACAATTAAAACGAAGGATCACAAAGATAATTATTTGCATCGAATATTTTTATGAAGAATATTTATATTTATACTGCGAATAGCAATGAGAATTGATTTGAAATTATCATATATTTCATAATTATAAATCAGATAAATAATTAGATCGATATCAAAATCAAGATTGAAATTTAAAAGTGATAAAAAGTTGGAATTGGAATTCTAAACAGAAATATAGAAAAAAAAGAAAAAATGGAACCAGAATTTAAAATACCACTATTATAAAAATTAAGATTAAGATCGTTCAATTTTTTTCTATAAAATTATATCTGTTGGATTTTCAAAGTTACCAGTTGGACCAGAAAATAATCTATAAATGGATTTTTAGTGACATTGTTAATATCCAATTTGGGGTTAATAATTATTGTGCCCTATTTCTCACGCCAGCAATTGTACTACATATCGATACTTATATCGACCATCGTTCGTTTTTAGGTAACGACGTCTATCTTTTAAAACAAAATATTCATTGTGTTATAGTGTTTGACCAACATTGTGATTGAACCAGAAAGACATTTTACAAAATGTTGCAATATCACGTATGAAATTAATCGCGAACAATATCTATATACTTATGTTCTTTACTGTGGTGCCTAAATATTTTTTTAAAAGTAAAGAAAAACTAGTGCCTACATAACGCACGATAAATGCGATATATATATATACGATACGATATATATATATATATATATATGTACATATATATATCGTAATTCAAAAATATAGATTGACTCGTCGAACTGAATCGCTCAATGTTCCATTCTATTCAGTTCAGTGATATAATAATCCTTCTCGACGTATATCAATAATTCCATCTCTTTAATATTTAAGTTTTATCAATTGTGTGAGAAAACTTTTCTTTCTGAAAATAAAACTTTTAATCGCCGGACTAAGATTAGAATTAGAATCAGGAAATTGATTCACGAATTTTATTAATTTGTTAACAAATATGAATATAGAATTTATGAAATGATATTTTATAATATTTGTCTCTAAATTCGAAAAAATAAGCGAAATCAAATTTGAATTGAATCGAAATTGTTTGATTAAATCATTCTCAATTAAATCTTTCATCTTCGCGTTTTTGCAATTTTTATTCTCTTCAAAAATTTTCCGTTTACATCGTACGTATACGTGTGTGTATGCGTATACAAATATATTGAAGATATAAAGAAATGTCTCGTTTAATGTTATGTAACCTTGGCAATGCATCCACGGCAGGAAATGATACGAATAACAATGCGAATACAAATAGTAGCATGGAGGACGATGACTACTATCCGCTACCTACTATTTATCGGTGAGTGAATTCTTGATCGATAACGATATACATATTTGTATAGTATGTAATCTATTTATGTAACTACTGTAACTGTATAGTTACGTAAATAGATTATTACTTATTTATTTATTATTCATTTTCATTCTTTGTTTCTTTATTTTTTATTCTTAATTTTTTTTCTTTATTAACATCTATATATATATATATATGTATGTATATATATATATATGTATGTATATATATATACATATGTATGTATATATATATACATATGTATGTATATATGCATATCGCATATATCGATATTATAAATCAATCATAAAATCATGAAACAGATTCATTGTCATGATCATTAAAAATATAACAATTGATATTTTAATTGATTTAAAAGGTCATGAAGCATAAGAAACAAATATTACATATTAATAATTAAACTAATACAAATTAACAATCTCAATTAATCATTAAAATAATTATTGTCAATTATTGAATTAATGAATATTTATTTTTATAGTTAAAATTATTTATCTATTTTATCTATCTATTTTATTTATTTATCTTTTATATTTCAATATACATGCATACACATGCATGCATATATATAATAAGAACAATGATAATAATAAATAATAATAAATATAATATGTAAATATTACATATTATATTTAATCTTCGAATCTAAGAATTCTACTTCGTTATGATAAAATTTTTTTTCGAAATTGGATTCTCGGTATATGGGAAAAGCGATAAGATAATATGAAATCAATTCGTAACGACTATATATATAATGAAAAGGAAAAATGTTTATAGATCTATGAATTTTTAATTTAAGCGTATCATAGATGAATGATAGAAATTTCATAAAATGCTATGAATGTTATCTATAAATGTTTATATGGTTGTATCGAGTATTCTATCGATCGTGTTCTATTAATACTCCATATATTTTATACGCGCAGCTGCCGTGCACCTATAGCGAGTCTAGATTGCATGGAAGAATTCAACGGTGGTGGTGCCGGTGGTGGTGGCGGTGGCGGTGGCGGTGGTGGTACTGTGGATTCTGGTATACACTGTAGTAATACCGCTGGAACGAAGGAACAGCTACTGACTAACTGCATTGCCGCACAAGCGCAACGCTTACAGCATCCTTCGCCAGGTATTCGCTACCGCAACTTGGGCAAAAGCGGTCTACGTGTTTCCAATGTTGGATTAGGTACGCTGAATGTTTTCCTCCACTTTCGTAGAAACGAACAAAATTCGTGATTATCCATCTATTTTATTCTTAATGTATGCTATCTTTTTCTTAAAGTATAGTATCTATAAATATTTTGCCAATAATATATTAATAATATTTTTTTATACTATAGAATAAAACGAAAATTATGCTTTTCTATGATCTATCAGCAATTTTTTGAACTTTTTTCTTTATTGTTTCTATTGTTTATATTTTTATTTTCTTTTTTGTTTGTTTTTTTGTTTTTTTTTCATATTGGAATTTGTTGATGAAGCTTTTTATGTAGTTCTTCTAAAATCTATTCAACAAATCAACTGTTTTAAATAAAATGCATGTGATTAAGTAAAACAAGGATATATTATGAACTTTTCAAACAATTATAGTTATTGTAGAAATTTTATTATATTATTATTATCATTATTATTATCAGATTATTTATTGTAAATAAAAATATAAATACATAATAAAAATAATAAATAATAACATAATAAATATAAATATAGAATAAGAACTAAATAAAAAATCAACTATAATGATTTGATTTATTTTATGAAATGATATAAATTTTATACTGGAATCAATAATAGCGACAATTCATGATAGTCAATAAATGCAATCTATATGTATATAGATACATATTTCGTTTATAATTGTATATAATCTCGATTCGTTGAATAGATATTAATCAAATTCATGCAATAAATAAAAAATAAATAAAAATGTATATATATATGTCAAAAAAACGAATATAACGATATGCATATTTTTATATTTTTATATTTATTGTTATTTTTGTCATTGTTGTTATCATTGTTATTGTATCCGAAACTGCATTAAATATCAAAATTGTATATAGAAAATGCAATAAAAAATGCTATTTGAAGCTTTAATTTAAGATAACATTCATACAACAAATATGTTTATGAATGTATAAGATTTAAGAATAGATTTCTTAGGTGAGTAATGAAGGAAAGAAAGCAATGAAAGAAAAAGTTGATTGTTATATGTAAGAGATAATAAATTATAATTTTGTAGTTAAGCATATTCATGGATTATATAATAGTCATAATAAAAAGAGGTAAGTAAGTATATGTAATGATTTAAAATCTATTTTTGAACTGTGTATGAAAACCGTATATAAAAACATGGAAATATCATAATAATTGTTAGAAATGAAAAATTAAATCATATACGGTAACTGAAAACGGTTGAATGAACAAAATTGCTTTATATCTTTAGGTACATGGACAACTTTTGGCATGGGAAGTTGCAGTAATGAGGAAACAGCAGAAGCTGTAGTTGCGCTAGCTTACGAAAGTGGAATAAATGTGTTCGATTTAAGCGAAGCCCATAGCGGTCATAGAGCAGAAATTCAATTTGGACGAATTTTATTACGTCGTGCTTGGAATCGTTCAAGTTACGTTGTTACCACTAAAATATATTGGAATACGAAGTAAGTATTAATCAAATTATTACTGAAGTTATAGATATATACAAAGTGTTAATATATTATGGAATATCATTTGGATCAATTCTAGAAATTAAAACAAATAGAAATAAAAATAGAAATGATTATTTATTAAATTATTAATAATTTAAATTTGTATTAGATAAAACAAGGAAATAGAGTAATATAGCTTTATCTTTGTTATACCACCGAGTTGATTTGATCTGTTTTTGTTTTGCTTCATCTAACAAAATACAATTGTTACAACAAAATAATTTAATAAATAAGCTATATTTTTATATATCAACTTTTTTATTTGTTTTGATCTCTAAAAATAGTTCTTTAAAAATATATATCATAAATATATTATATTATAGAAAATTCTAAAGAAATTATTACATTTAAATATGTATGTATTATATTATATATATTTAATATAAAAAGATTAATCTGTTAAAAATGAAAAATGTTTGTCAGTTTGTCAAATTATTGAACAATTGAACAAATATTATTTAATATTTTAAAAAATATGTAAAATTTTATAATTTATGAAACTTGATCATAGAGCGGAAGGTCGTGGATTATCACGGAAACATATAATCGAATCAGTCCAAGCATCTTTAGTCAGATTACAATTATCATATATCGATATTGTAATGATTCATAAAGTAGATCCAATGTGTCCCATGGAAGGTTCGTTGCAATTACACACCAATATCAATATTATTAAATAATTAAAAATATGATTGCAAATTAATATTTCTAACTTTTATTTTTTTCAGAGATAGTACGTGCTATGAATTACATAATAAGCAAAGGATGGGTAATGTATTGGGGAACATCTCGTTGGACTCCAGTCGAAATTATGGAAGCTTACACGAATTGCCGACAATTTAATTGTGTCACACCGATCGTAGAACAAGCCGAATATCATTTATTTTATAGAGAAAAACCAGAACTTTATATGCCAGAATTATATAATAAAATCGGTAATTATATTGGAATAAATATATGTTTATTTATCCATTTTATTCAATTATACATATAATGTAATATATATAAAAAATATAATATATATAATATATAAAAAAATTAATATATTCGTAAAAATGTTGATTATAAAAATCAAAACAAAGTTAGTATGTAATATCGATTGAAATTTTATTAAGTTATTAAATAATTTTATGTTAAATTAAATAAAATGAAAATTGATTAAAATGATACAATGATAGAGATAAAACTCTCATTCTATTTTATTCATTCACATATATTATATATATATTCGCTTCACATATATTATATATATATTTGATGCGAACATAAATTGCTTATAATTTAATAAATAAATCTTAATTTTTGTATTTGTTTTGATTTTTAGAATCAACCTTTCAAAAATATTTCACAAATATATAAATTCAATATATATAGAAAATATATCACTTTAACATAACAATTTTAAAAGAGATAATAATTATTCGAAATAAGGAAATTCTCATTTTTTAATGATTTTGGATATTATAAAAAACAAGATTTTGAACAATTTTTTCTTTTGCATGTTGCCGCTCGTTTTTTTCAAGATATTTACAAAAAAAGATTATTATTATTAGAATATAAAGATTGTTACATAGAATTTTTTTCATATGTATATATACATTAGTGATTGAATGTGCATGATCACCACTTATTTATTGTTCCTAATAAATATTGGATCCAAAATATATAACAAATAGATCGGTCAAAAAGCTATTTGCTTATGGGTTATGCCTTAAAATATCTTATATCAAATTTAAACATTCCTTTTTTCGAATTCGCGGACTGCAAAAATAAAATATAAAATAATTCTCAAATAAAATAATTCTCAATTCTGAAATTACAATGAATGAAGTTACAATGAATATCAATTTTTGGTATCTATCGTTAGAATTTCGATCATTATAATAGCGATCATCCAAAATTTATATTTTATTTTTTATAGATTCTTTAAATTCGTTTAAATTCGGCTTTGGATTTAAAATATTTTAAACTTATTATAATTCATGAAAAAATAGGTTTTTTTACAATTTCATTCACTTCATGTGTTTAAATTAATGTAATATAATTATATAATTAAATTAATATAAGAAAATAAATGGTTATTACATGTTTATATGCAACTGCGGACATACAGATAAAAGAAATATAATTATATAATAATAATAATAATTTTTTTTTGCAAATATTTCTAAAATTAAAAATCGATCGATGGTAATATGCAAAAGAAAAATTTATTAAAAATGTTGATAAAACATATCCAAAAATCATCGAAATTAGTGAGGATTTTCTTATTTCAAATAATTACCAAAGAAATTATTTATTTTAGGTGTTGGTTTGATGGCGTGGTCTACAGTAACGATTGGTATGGTTTCCTCAAAGCCTGAAGATTGTGGTGTCTCTTTTTTTTCGAGATCTTCCTATAAGGTAACGTTCAAAAAGATAATTTTTTTATAATGTAGAAAAATTGGTAATTCACATATACAAGAATACTGTTGGTTTAATAAATATATGTAGGTAATACATACATATACAACACGTTAACGACGATGGAAGAATATGTAGAAAGATGACTATTGCCACCGACTCTCTCTCGCAACGTTTATTTTTTACTTCCAGAACAAGTATTCGTCATTCAGTTGGACAGAAGACGAAACACAATCTTTGTATAAAGAAGTACGTACTTCTAGCTAATATAGCTAATATAATCTGTTATATTTTATATATATATATTTGCATATTAAAAAAATTATATATATGTATATTACCATTCAAAAGTTTAAAAACAATAAAAAGATTTTTGAATAAAAATCACATATTTATTACAATGTTTTTTGTAATAATAAAAAAGTACAGTTTTGAAACGAAATTTTCTTAATTAACAAATTTTTTAAACAAATTTTAAGCATATTTGAAAATTTTTTTAAACCTAAAATAATTACTAATATCAATAAACATTTATTTTCATAATATTTATATTTGAAAATAATATTATGTATATTATATTATGTAAAAATATGATATATAATACATAATTAGAATTAAGCATTAAAAGAAATATGTAATATATAATGTATAATGTATAAATATGTATAAAAAATATTATTTATATATTCTTTTTTTGTATTCTAGCAGGAATATGGTTGGAAAGAGAAATCAGCCGATGACGAAACACGAAAATATTCAGATAAGCTACGAGACGTATGTGCACTTGCCGAACGACTCGGCTGTTCCTTTGGACAATTGGCTATTGCATGGTCTTTAAAAAATGAAAGTGTTCAGTGCCTTCTTCTCGGTGCATCAAACATTGATCAATTATACGAGAGTCTTCAAAGTTTACAGGTAAAATATAAAATACATTCTTAAATAAATTCAAATTGAATTTTTATTGTGCAAAACGTATGACAATAAACATTGTTTCAGCTAATTCCAAAATTAAATGCCAACATAATGAACGAAATTGAAAGAATTCTCGATAATAAACCATCGCGACCTCCGATGATTTCAACATTGGCACTCAGATGACAATCAATTTGCCCCCACGGAAGTGGTGGGGGCTCTTTAGAGGATGGAGGTAGCCCAAAAAGCGAAGGTGCTAATAGTCAAGATCAAGAACAAACTAAAGAACTAACCGGCAAACTACCATTTTGCGAGATACAATGAAACAATGTTAGATATATTTATATATATTCAGACATAATTTGATCTTGATCGAATGAAATTGGATCGATTAAAATTGAATTCAAGATGACAAAATTGTGTCAAGAAAGGTCACATAAAGTTAAACGAAAAAGAAAAAAATATTAATTATTAGTTCACGTTGTCCCATATTCAACGTGTCAAACGCGAATACATGTACATTATTATGTACTTATATCCACGTAAAAATGAATCAACGACAATACTTATAGATACGATTGCAATTGCAATTAAAATTATAAATAATTAGCGAGAAATATTTGCAAGATAAATTCCAAACATAATTTTCATTCCTTGATGCATATATATACGATTATTCTTTTTGCAATTTTCTTGGAATAGATGAATTTAAATATAAAAAAAAAAGATTTAAAATTATTCGATTATAAGTTTACGTTTTAAAGAAAAATGATAAGTTCTTTATGAATTTATTCACAATTTCCTATGCAAAGTATTCATTCGAAATTAGATAAAATTGTAGATTCTTTATTAGAATTATGTAAGATAGTATAGTTATTTCCTTCCATTTTGAAAATTTTGAAAAAGTTCTTTATATCATTTTATTTTATTCTTTCACGCATTTTATCTGTGCTTCAAAAAAATCAAATGTGTACATCATAAGAATAAGTTGAATGAAATGTGGCAAATTCATGTAATCTCATACATTATTGATATATTTTTCAATGTATTAATTCAAACTTCATTACTACTGTTTCTTTCATTATCAATCATTTATTCGATTCTTTTTTATCAAATGTCACGTAAATAATTCTTGCTATGCCCTTCATAATTACAGATCAGTTCGAATTAGTTGACTAGTTATTTTGCCAGTTAACTAATTTACCGAATAAATTATGTAGGATAGATAAGTGGTATAGGCGAATAAATATATAAATAAATAGGCGTACTTAAGGTAAGTTGTTAAATAAGTATGTAAATAAATAGATAAATAGATAATAAATAGATATATGAAAGCACGAACAGCGATAAACATAAAAATTATATAAAATTTCACGTAAGAAAAAATACGTGATAATACTCGGAAAAAAAAAATAATGATAAGGAATAAAGATTTTGTAGATTGTTACGTACATGTAGCAGAAGTGTGATATAAGAACGTTTCCATTCTACTTTTATTGGATTCGTTCAACTATCCGCTGTCTCTTATGAGTATTTATAACGTATCTATATGCAATGTCTTAGAGCAATGTCTTTTTTGCATTTGATTCTTTAAATGAAAACCGTCCTAATGACATGATACTGCGTAAAACTTCGTAAATTAATAAAGCCATTTTCAAATTATATCATTCACAAATTGGATAAAATGAAGTACCTATAAAGATGAAATTTGTGTACATTTTATGCATATATAATAAAAATGAGAATAGAATGTGAAAAAAAATGAAGTAAATAATAACTGAAAGATGAAAAAGAGATGAGGAGAAAGAAATGACTTGGATAAAATTTGAATTAAATTCGAATGAATTTAATCAAATTCCGATAAAATATAAAAATGATGAAATAATAGGAAGTTCCGATCATTGACGATTGTAAGTATATAATACTTTACTTAATATATTCATAATTATTAATTGCTACAATTACATTGACATTTAGCGATTCTTTGATCTGTAGTGTGTATTAAAATAGAAGAATATAATATATATATATATTACATACACACTCAGATAATATGGCATATTCGTTGGTGAGATTGGTCTCAGTAACTATGAGATTAACTATCGGTAAAAAAATTGATAAAATACTAATCATTGATATATGAATATGCTATAAATATGCCAATTACGCTGGCTAAGTTGTAGCTAAGCTTTTACTAATCACGCTAATTATTTAGCGATTTTTCATGCAAATTACAATCTTTATATTTTCCACTCAAATTTTTATCAGAACATAATATATTATATATAATAACTTCATAATATAAATAAATTCATTAAATAAAGATACAGAGACGAGATCATATATATTTATCATGATCTCAAAAACATGGCAATTAATTAGAAAACTGTCATGCAAATTTTTCAGAGAATCCAACAATTTCAAGAATTTGAAATCTTAGAAAGAAATTAAACTGCCAAAACGTCGATCATTTTGTTGTTAAATAATTATGGTGCGAACGATCGTTAAAATACACGAAATGCCTCAATTGTGTTCCGCGCCAATAATCTCAGTGTAATCAATAATAATTGATAAAATATGATTTAAAGCTAGATAAGAAAGAATAAATAGAAATGAAAAAAAAAAAATAAAAAAAAGTAAAGGTAAAGAGAGAGGTCGGAAAATAAGAGCAATATAAAAATTATTAAGATATGATATATTTAATTATAAATCAAATTGAAAATAAATAGATAAATCTTTTATATAAATTGATAAAAATCTTAATACTTCTCAAACATTTTTATTAACTTTATGTTCAAAGCAAGATTGTTCATTCATTATTTAACTTTTAACGATTCTTTAAATTGATCATATTCAAGATTGATATTCATTCAAGATGTATTTATTTTAAATGATATGCCTTTTATAAATAGATAGATAGAACATACATATACAAAAAATTGATATAAGATTCGATATTTTTATTGAAAATCTTCAAGAAAAGTTATATTCGAAACAAATATATATATATATATTATTTATTATAATAAATTTAATATTTTATTATATATATATATATTATTATATATTATATTATATATTANATTTTATGTGATTAAATCGAACGAATCTCTATCTATTCTTAATAAAATCTATAAATTGATATAATATATCAATCAAGTATTTAATTAAAAAAATATTTAAGTAGAAAAAAATTTAATTAACAAGTAATATATACTACATGTATAAATCAAATATATAATGTTATCAAATTCAGTTAAAATCGCATTATATATATAAAGTTGAGAGTTATATTTATACATTATATTATATATATTATATATATTATATACATATATATATATATATAAATATTATATTAATTTTTTTAATTATATTATTAATATATAATATTATAATAATATTATTAATATATTATATTAATATATATTATATATATATCTCTATTTATTGCGTATTTTTAGCAATTATCATAAAATGGAAATAAATGCTCATCAAATAGTGACTTTTTTTTAAATTAACATGTCTTCTACCTATCTATATTTTTTATATACTTTTATGATAAAAAAAAAGATATAATAAGATCTAATTCAAATAAAAATATCTAACATAAGTATAGTTTTATCAATCATATATGCAAATATATTATTTAAAATTTCAAAATGTATATCTTTTATACATTTCGTAAAATGTTTTATTTTTTCAAAATACAATTATATTGTCATACTGAAAAAAATCTTAAAATCCTCCAAAAACGGGATTATTAATCATTATCCAAATTATTTGTGATGTATTGAATGTATTTTCTATCCTACCGACTTCTTTCTTTCCCTAAAATTACGATCGAAATAATTCATTGAATAAATAAAGGTAATATTAGATGATTGTAAAACACATTTTCATAAAACAAAACATTTTCAAAATTTTTCGAAAACTTATACATTCTAAGCAATGTATTAAGTATTTAGGAAATTATTTTGAAATAAAAGAAACATACTATTTTGTGCATTACTCTATTACACCTTCTTTATTATTATCATCTTGCTAGTTAAATATAAGTTTACATATATGTATGCACATATGTGTACGTAGAAAAATAGAATTTATTTTTTTCAATTTGTAATTTTGATCAAAACAAATTACATGTACATTAATGATAAATTGTTTTGATTAATTACCATATCGGAACATTTTTTCAATTCATTTTTTGAATAAAAATAAATTATTTTTTATATTGAAAACATATATTTATTATTTATATTAACATAATTCATAATTATTAAAATATTAATTTATTTTTTTTATACATACTATATTTTTTATTATTTTTTTACGCATATTATATCATTATGTATCAATATTATCGGGTAAACGTTTCATCGTACATATTGAAATTTTGTATAAAGATATGAATATGAACATTAAAGAAATGATTGAATATATTACTAAATTTATTTAGATGGAAAACGTTATTTTGTTTGTTTCTGACATGAATACATTATTATTTCCACCTCTTCTTATATTCTTTTTTTTTTTTTTTGATATGAATATATAGTTATGATACAATAGAATTTTTTAAATTGTATCGTATTATTAAATGACGTGCAATCTTGATATAATATGATAAATATATATTTATAATTGACATATATTATGATATATATATTTTATTTTAAGCGTTTCTCTTTTCTCTTCATTTCACTTTTATATTTTAATTTGTATTTTCTTTTTTATTTTTATTTTTAACTGATCCATCTTTAATTGTTAGTTTTAGCACTCAAATTTCAATAACAAATCTATCATTAACATGAGTATAATATTATGGATACAATGCTAAGGATATTATACACAAATGTTGGTGATAGATTTACTACGTGAGAAAAATATCACAAAGTAATATATTGAATTAATACTTAAACCTTCAGGAATTAACTTTTTCTTTTGAACTAATAGAATTAACGAAATTAACGAATAAGAAGAGATTAATCCTTAGCATTTAGTATTCTTTTAAAAAAATATTCATAATTAATATGAATACTTATCTATAGTAACCATATATTTACAAACACTCTGAATTTTGTCTTTATTAAATGTCAATAGTTTATTGTTATAAATTATTATTAAATTATTATATTAAACATCTAATAAAACGAAAATGTAGTAAAATAAAAACAATGTTATTACTTCTGAATTTTATCTTTATTATATGTCAATAGTATTGTATTAACATCTAATAAAACAAAAATGTAATAAAATAAAAACAATGTTATTACAAATGTTATTTCTTTTTTTTTCTTTGCTTTTCTAATATAGAAAATAATTAATAAAAATAAATTATTTATTTTAAGTTTTTTAAAATAAAATTTGTTCTTTATTATAGACAATTTTACACATAATTAAATACAAATTATTAAATTTGTTTATTTTTAATTTTTATTTATTTTTTATAAACTTTCATAATATTTAATATAATATTTCATAATATTTAATATTTAATATTTAATATTTTTAATAATTTATATGCAATTCTTTATTTTTTTAATATCACAATATTTCTTCATTGTGACTCATATAATTTAACTCATATAATTTTTTTTTGTAATATTTTATATTATAAATATATTTATATTATATATATTTTATATTATATTATATTACAAAAATAAAATGTCATTGTTACGTATAAATCTTCTTTATTTTTTTCTATTTTATATGTTTTTCTATATCGATTCAAAAAATCTCTATTTAAATCTAGAAATAAAAAATATTTAAATCTAGAAATTATACAAGACATTTCATAAAATTAATATATATATATTTTTTTTAATTTAAATTAAATTTAATATTTTAATTTAGTTTGACAATATGAACAAAATGCCTTGAATCATTGCTTATCCAATAGAAATCTTCATATAATTTGTTACAAAAAATATTAGAATGTTCTTTACATTTATTATACCATTGTATATATATCATTGTATCATAATCGAAATCTATTAATCCCATTCATTATTACACTTCACAGGTATAGATCATTTGATATATTAATTTTTAATTAAAAATATATCAAATTTTAATTATTTGCCAATACAATTTCTTTATATATTTTGTTGTTTTTACATTTTGTTTTATCAAAAAATTTAAAAAATAATGTGTCAAACCTGCAATGAAAAATAGTGGAAGATCCGTACTCGTGATTTAAATTCAATAAAGATGTTTTGAATCAACATAAATAAATATAATATAAAATTAATAATAGAATTAATAATAGAAAAACATATAAAATAAAAAATATATGAAAAACGAAATAAAAAAAACTTAATTATTTATTTTTTTAATAAATTCAAATTAATACAACAAAGAAATTATTGCACTGTTAAAAAATAAAAAATTATATATAAATTATTAAAAATATATTTAAAAAATTTATTTAAAATAAATAAAAATAGAATAGTTTATTTAAATAATGTCCGCATAAAATCGTTTATATAATAAAAAAACATTTTTATATAATTCTAAATTTTTAGAATAAATAATTTATTTTTTGCTATTATATATTAAAACATATAAAGTTTTTATTTTATAATAACATTGTTGTTTTATTACTTTTTTATTTTATTAGAAATTTAATACAATGAATTATTAATGTAATGAAGATAAAATTCAAAGTATATGAAAGTATATGATCACTATTCTACATGTCATTCTACATTAATTAACGATATTATTTAGCCATGATTGTTATCAATGATTGAAATCGGTGAAAAATAAAAACAAGTTTATTTTCGTTTATTTCGTTCTAAATAAAATCCTTATTTTATGAAAATGAAAAAAATTATGAAATTTTTTCAACAATGAAATCTAAAAATCGCATAAAGAACGAGCAAATTATAAATGCATAATGTAAACATAAACTGTGTATGAGAATGAAATGTATGAAAGAAATTAATAATTCACTGATCACACATTGGTAAATTTATAATGAAAAAAACATTCAATTCTATAAGGATAGCAAATATTATAAATATCGTATATAGAAATAAACATATAATTCCTACTTTCTTGTTCAATTTAAATTTAAAACATGCTATAACTGTATAAAGAACAATTACGCAAATAATTGTCGAAAATACACTATACTTTAAAGCTCCTGATTCAATTTCCACATATCTTTTTTCCATGAGACATTTTATTATCCATGGTAAACCCAAACAAAGTAAGATGTCAAGAATATTTGCTCCCAATGTATTACTCATTGCCATATTTCCGTCGCCTACATATACATATATTCACACATATACATAAAATCTTTTATATATACATTCATTTATTTGAGTTTCATAAAAATATAAAAAATATTTAAAGACAAAAAATAAAAAAAAAAAGAAAAATAGAGAATTTACCTTGCCTTGCTAAAATTACAATTGACGCAACTTCTGGCATATTTCCACCAGCTGCTAGAAATGTAAGACCCATGATGGAATCGGGGATACCTATGATATCACCGATAACCGTTGTCATCCAAGAAACTAAATACGAAGATATCGCAATCCAAATCATGCACATGATAAAAGTCAACGGATACCAATTTTTCAATCGTTCAATCTTAGGATCTGGTATCGTTATAAATAATAAAAATTTCAATGGCCAACCAAACATGAACCAACATTTTTCAATAATAGTTCGCTCTATTGGCCAAGTGAATAAATATTCTGCGAACATAATAATACAATGCTTTTTTTATATTTTTTGTATTTATATTTATATTTTTTATCCTATTTAAATCAACAATATCATGTAAATAATATAATATTATATAAAGTTGTATATATATTACAGTATACCGAAAATTGAACGCTTTATCGATTTCTCAAAATTCTCTATATTTTCAGGATCATGTATCCGGTTCTGTTGCCTTTCTAATTCCTGGATATTCAAATTCTTTCTATGGTCCACAACTGCATTGTTTTGAGGACGCAGTTTATATGAACAATTAGGAGGCAAATTCTCATTCAAATTTTCATCAATAGTGAATACTATGATCAATAATAAAAAATATTTTTTATTATTTGATATACAGTTATTTTCTAAAATTTTTCAACGAATAACCAACTAAATGATAAAAGATTAAAAAATATATATAGATATTAATATCACTTACGTTTTGACATAAAGTTGGAATTAAAAGAAATTTTATCGCAATACAATCTAATAAGTTTACCACAAAAGAGCAAAATTAGATAAAAACAAAATAATATTAACAAGATCATTGCTTCATACCATTGAATCTTTGCATCCCACATTATTATTACCAATGTTCCAACAGATATTACATACATTATACAATCTCGCGACAATACTTGCCATTCTAATTGTATTGCCTGTCAAAAAGAATAAAAAATCAATTAGAAATTTAAAAAATTATTAAAATTTAAAAATTATTAGAAATTAAGAAACAACATCATCAAGGATAAAGATGAACTTGAATGAGACAAATAAATAATATAACGTTAACAAAATTAGTAAACAATAAATAAAGGAGATAAATATTAGATATGGTCGATTTAAATACATTTAAAAAAGATGTTTATCGTCCTTTATTTAAAAAACTTTATCTTGACAAGAAGATTGTATGAAATATTGATATATATATTTACATATCAATATTTGCTAAAAAATGCTTCATGTACATATGGATATATATATACATGAATATACAATCAGTCACAGAAATTTTCGTATATCATCTTACAAAAAAATTCATAATCTGAAAATTCTATTTTTAATAAACTATATATAAAATAATTTTTTTTTGGTGGAAAGTCTCTTTGAAAAAATGAAAAATTTTAGTACTTTTTATTTTAAATACAAGTATTTCGAATATTTTTTCCATTAGTATGATAAATTCTAAACATTTTATAATTTAAGATTTTAATTTATATTAATTTATCTCATCAATAAAAAATTCACTATTGTTATATTAAAAAGTTATATTTTAAAAAACCAAAAAAATGATTTCATCTAACAGTAATATTTAAAAAAAAAATTGCAAGATATTAATATATTCAAAGAACACTTCTAAAGGATCAATTTTAAAGATCCAAATAAAATTTATTATACAAATTTATTATACAAAATTATTTAATTTATTTATTATACAAAATTTATTATATAAATTTATTATACAAAAATATTAATTAAAACTTATTTAACAATTGTAATTTGTGTTAAATAAAGCAAAACAATAAAAATAAAATAAAAATATTCTTCATCATATCATTTTTTATTCTTGTCTCGGTTCGTTTTTAACTCTGAACTTAAATTGCTTATAACTTATAAATAAACTTTAACCGACATTTTTATGTCAATTTTTGTTTTGATCTCTAAAATTGATTCTCCAAAAATATTCCATAAATATATTAACATATATTTCATTCTTATTTTATATACTCAAAATTATATATATATATATCATTAAAAATTGAATAATTAAATTTTTATTTAACATGATATTATTTTGAGATTATATATAATGTATGAAAATTTTTTAATTGATTATATGCACGCATATATTTGATTATTGTAAATAAGAAGGATATTATTCGTTAATCATATGATAAATGTTAATATCATTTACATAACAAACCATTTCATTTTCGATCATAATTTTAAATTTATAATAAATTTATAATAATTTTTATAACAGTTATTTTCAAATATATAAATACAATATATTTTAATAAATAATATACTTACATAAAAAGTCATCAACGCTCCACAAGCTGGAGTTGCAAAAGTATCGAATACAGCACTACCAACAACTGTACCGGCACCAAGATCTGATTCGGTTAAAAACGTTCCAATAATATTCACAAACAGTTCAGGAAAAGAACTAGCCATTGCAAGAAATGTCGCTCCAGCAACATCGGTGCTTATATTCAAATTAATGCATATACAATCAATGGCTGGTAATAAATAATCATGGCAAACGAATGCCGTCAATAGAAAACAATATAATCCAAGGAAAGCATGTAATATTATTGCTCCATGACGTCGCTGTTCATATGTGAACAAATCATCAGGAAAATCATGTATCGAACGATCCGTACACTTCTTGTCTTTTTTTTTCTGTTCAATTATAAAGTACTTCTGTTTTCCATTATCTTTCACCACTTGTTTTATCATTTCGTTTTTTACTAATGATTCATTCACTTCATATGCTCGAATAATATTGGTCGAAATCGGGAACGATTCTATAAGTGAAACATTTCTTTCTCTTTCTCAAAGCTATAAAAAATATTAAATAGTAAAAAACAAGTGAATATATAAAAATTTTTAATTTATAGTTACAACTGCAAATTTGTTCAATTAATTTAAACGCATCAATCGATATTTTTATAAAAACAAAACAATTTTTGATTTGGATAATCATTTGAATGCAAAGAATTTATAAAATTAATAAATTAAATGTTCTCTATACAGTGAGACTTCCCTTGAAATATGTGATAGAACCAAATCAAAGTCTCATCGTATAGAAATAAAGAAATAAATACTTACTTTATATAATCCTCATTATTATAGTATTTGACACTATTAAACTATACACCAAATTATAATGAATGCGTTTTCTGACGAATAAATTCAAAATATATTATAGAATAAACTTATAAAACATTTGATGAATAATAAAACATGTAGTACATTTTCATATCATCAATTTGTTGATTATTTTAACAAATTTGTTAAAATATTGGTTTCATTGTAATTTTATATTAGTTATGAAACAAGTCTCATCATATACAGAATATTTTATAAAAAAAAGGATATTATTATATAATAATGAATAAATAAAAGATAAAATATTTTATTAAAAAATTATTAAAAAAAATATGAAAGAAATATAAATAAATAATATAAATAAAGAAAACGATAATATATTTGCGTTGTTATATTATATATAAATTTATTATATATAAATTTTATATATAAATATTATATATAATATTATATATTATATATAAATATTATATAAAACAAAATCATATTTTTGTTGTTTTATGATATATTAATTAATGTAATCTTCATTAAATTATAATATTTCACAATTTCATTCAAAAATTTTTCACAATATCTGTTAATAGATACAAAAATGATACAGAAAAATTATTATTTTGCATTTTATTTTTTTGCAATTTTAATTATTTCCATCTTTAATACATCAATCAATCATTCTTATCGTTCTATATTATGTAATCTTTTTTTATTTACACTTTTTCACTTAATTTTTTTATATTCATTCAAAATATTCTAATTAAATAAAAATGTATAATTTTAAGATCAATATATACATTATTCAGAATAAATATTTCTTTCATATTTCTCATTTTTTTTATTATCTTTTAATTAAGCTTCAATCAATATATTTTTACCTTATTTATTTTTAATTTTAAATTTTATTATTATTTATATACATTTATACATACCATGTAACTGGCATATATAATATAAATATATACAAGCACAAATCTTTGCCAGAAAAACCTTGACATATATTAGGATTATATGAGATATATTCCTTTAGAACAAATGAGCAAACTGCTATATAAAAATATTGGTTAAAATTTATTTATTCAGTTTTAAGAAATTGAAGTTTTTGTTAAAAATAAAATGATACCATTTGATCTGTATTTATTACTGTCATTTAATGCAAATTTAAATTGTTTATAATTTAATAAATAACTTTGTTTGTAACTTAATAATATATTTAGTATATTAACTTTTATATTTAATTTAATGTTTAGGATCGATCAAAGATATTACACGAATATATTAAGATACTCTGTGTGTGTGTGTGTGTGTGTGTGTGTGGCGCGCGCTCGCGCGTTTTATTTAAAATTATCATCTTAATAATTTTTGTTATTATTATTATTTATAAATTTGAAAGTTAAATGACTTCAAAAAATGTATTCTAATATTTTTTATGTTTTTATAGGTATATGTATCGAAGATTTATGAAAATCAACTTTGTATTGATGTAGCTTAACATATTTTATAAAATTATTGCTAAGAAATGATTAGAATATATTTCAATTTGAATTTTGTAAAGTCTTATTGTATGAAAGATAAAAAACATGCGGTCATATTTGCTTGTCATGTTTTTTTTTATCTTTCATGTAATAAATTTAAATTAATATCTTCTAAATTTTTATTTTTTTTACATGGTACTTAATATTTTTTTATAAAAAATGTTAAATTGCATCGAAAAAAAATTGCATATTAAAAAATATATGATTTCTTTTAAAAAGCAAAATTGATCTTCATAAATCCTTGACGCATCAAAAAAAGAAATGCTAAAATATATATATCAGAATACATATCCTTTGAAATCATTTAATTTTTTTTCATATTTTTTACTGCGATATGTATATATTTATGTATTTGAAATTAAAAAATTATGTATTAAATTAATTGAATCTTACCATTTTCAAGAATCGCGTAAGTTATCGAAACAGATATCGAGAGCACAATGATACACGTGTAACTTTTCAAGGATTGTATAATCATTTCGCATGTACCTTTCGGATGTTATCTATGAAATATTGTTTTTCAATGTGAATTGTTTGCTAAAATACGTTAAACTACATTTTAAGAAATGGTTTTCGCATTTATGTTACATTACATTCAACTGATTACTCCCTTCCTAACGGCCATCTAGACACTGTTATTATCTCTTTAATCATTGTCAACATATTGTCATTAGTCGATAACAATAACGAAATCCGACTTTAAAATCTCTTTACAAGTAATTGCGTGACAAATTAGATTTCTTTACTAAAAGAAAACAATCTCTTAATTAATAGTAACAATAATTCCAATAATTTGATATATTAATCATAATCATATCTTACAAATATCATTTTTATATTTTTCTTATTTATAGTTTTTTTATTTTTGTTTACAAATTGCATTACATTAACCAAAATTGTTTTTTTTCATATTATTTATCTTATTTTATTACACGAGAAATATAATAATCCTGCACATTTAATAATCTCAAATTGTTGAAATTCCTATTATCAGAATTTTACCATACTTCGTATTTCTTTTTCAATTTATATATTTCAATGTAAATCACATTGATTTTATACATTTTTATATGCTCTAATTTTATACATTCTATATAATAATATAATGATACAGGAAAATATTTAATTATATAAATTATATAAATGAATAAGATAAACTAAATTTCGAAAATAGAATGATTATATTCCTTTTTTATTTCATACTAACAATTGTGATACTATTTATTTTTTATTATAAATATCACTTATATGCTATAAAAAAAATTAAAAAATTTGTTTAATAAAATTAATATGATAGTGAAAGAAACGCATATATAATCTTATATATGATAAATCTTATAATGATAAAATAGCAAGATAAAAAATTTATTCAAGCACAAAACTATATATTTTTTGATTTATAAAATAAAAAATTAACAAAATTTTAGAGAAGATGAAGAAGTAACATTAATCAATATTTATTATATTGCAATCTTGCTATTTCTTCATCAGTTATATCTCAAATGTTATGTAGATATAATATGTATGTAATATTATCTAAATGAATAAAATACATACATGTATATATTTCCTAGTATATGCAAGCATATGTTTATATGTATTATGTATAACATACAAAATATGTTTTGTAAATATATAATCTATCACTTTTTCTTCGTTCTTAAGTACATATGTTTAATCATACACTGATATCAAACGAAATAAAGTTAAAGTATTTTTATAATATTCGTAAAATATAATTCAACATAATGCAACATACAGTATATATACAAACATTATGATATAAGATCATTTGATAAATTAGAATCTTTTAATTAATATGCTTGCATTCATTTGCTACTTCGTTGTATCTTTTTTGGGAGATTTATCTTTACCATACATAGAATCTAAGAATAATCCTGAAAATACTATTAATGTACCCATCCATTGTTTAGAAGTCAAGCTATTTCCAAAAATAAGTATTGAGCCTAAAACTGTAAAGAATTTTCTAGTTGTAGTTATAATGGAACATGGTAATGGACCAAATTCTGCAACAGTAAGAAATATAAAATATTGTCCAAATGCTCCTGCTATAGAAAAAGTAGCTATATGCCATATAGTAGAAGGATATTTATGTAAGAATTGAATAAATTCCAAAAGTTCTCTTGAAGCTATAATGACGATGCCACTAAAGATCACAGACCATCCATTCATATTCAACATCATATGGCCAGATTTAGAATTATGTTCAGATTTCATTCTTTCTTGTACAGCACTAGTTAAACCATCCATTGTTAATGAAAGTAATAACAATAATTCTCCAATGACTGTTTGTCCCTCTGAATGCTTTTTTAATGGATTGACATCTTTATACATAAATAAAGCTACTCCGATGACTACCAAGAAGACAAATAAATATTTTCTCACTGGATAAACCTGTAAAATAACATAATAAATTTTTATGAAATATAAAATATTCAACTTATGGCAAATAAAATTTATAATATATATATAATATAATGATATATATATGAATAATGTTTTTATATACATTATTACATAAATGTAAATAAATTTTAAATATTAAAAAAAACAATAGATACTAATAGAAAAATAATTAAAAATTAATATTTAATATATAATAATAATAATTAAAAATTATGTATGTACAAATTCTAAAATCCTTTTTTTATGTATTAAATAATATATTAAAATAAAATCAAAAGAAACTTAAAAAAGATTGCAATGAATATATAATAATTTTTATATAATTTATTATATAATATACAATAAAGGAAAAATACCTTATTTCCCAATAATACACCAAGTATCATTACAGGAATCGGTTTGCCAGCTTTTCCAATAACTTGTGTTGGATAACTAACAAATTGCAATGCCATATTACTACATACCATAGCAAGCAAATAAGTTAAGGCAGAAAGCGCATAATAAGTTTTCGGAGTAGTATCTTCATCCTGTTTCATGATTGTTAATAAACTTGTCTTGGCAAATAAATAATTAATTAAACATTGGAAGAAAACTAAAGAAAACATATACGTAAATTTTTCACTATTTTTTTCATCTCCATATTGTCCTCGTGTGATCTTTTCTTGTAACATACCAAAATGAAAATAACATACAAAAATGCCGAGAGCACAAAACAGGAGTTTGAACTGTTTCGTAGAAGTCATTGTATTTATATATGCATCAATATATTAGAATGATCGTAAATTCTATGATAATTATTATTTTGATCATGAACCAATGTCACGATGAAGAGAAAAGTGTTCGAGACATTCTACATACATAGATTGCAAATGAATAATACGTGGCATTTAACTATAGGTTATGTTTTAAATTGTACTTAAATTATATATATATATGTGTATGTAGATATATCGAGTATTAAGAAATCGATATTGATAAACTATCGATTTCTTGAAGAAAATAATTAGAAATATTTATATATATATATATACATAATATTTTTCTATAAATAATATTTCAAAATATATACTATGTATCTAAGAATAAGATTTATAAAAAAAGGAACAATTATTACTTATTTTAGAATATCATTTTGATCACATAAATTGATATTTGATTGATATTTAATTTGAAATTAAAAAAACTGCTACTAAAACTTTTTGAATGTTTTTTACATATAGTTTTATAGATTCCATTATTTATTATTAAATTTCTGATAAAATGATTTTTTATTTTAAATATCAGAATATATTCAATAATTCAAAATTATTTGCACAAAATTTTTTTATTTCTAGGATTTTTATGAATTGTATAATATTATATTGAATTTTTATCTAATCCATTTGAATGGCCAACCATCATATATCTAGCAAATTTATTATCTTTCAATTAAAGAATTCTGTTAAAGAATTATTTATGTATTTATTTATAAATATTAATATATATTAAAATTAGATTAACATAGTTTATATAATAATTATAAATAATAATATTATAATAATTTGTTATAAATTCCTGTATGTACATATATATATATATATATTACTTTCACTGCATTGTAAGTTGTATTATACAGTTTGTATATATAAAAGAAGAAAATTATATCTACAAAATTCTCATTTTTAATTTTATAAAATATAAGATTTTAAAAAAATATTATAATCTAGACTTATATTTAAAGATTTTTTTAAATCTTAACACTAATAACTGAATCTAATAATATGATACATTAGATTCAAATTGATTGCTTTCATATGAACTTGATTTCAAATTAACATGCAAATTCAGAGCGAAATTCAAACTATATACATAACTATATATTAAATACATGATAATAACAATAAATACATATAAATACATTAATCCATGATGAGAGTGATACTAACAAAAAGAAAATTAAAATTCAATGGACAGGAAATTCCTTATTGAAAATCCCGAACTAAATTATTATTGTAATTATTATTGTAATTGTATTATTATTGTTGTATAATAAATTAAAAATTCAGTAAATGCCTTTAAAGCATTATATTCATAATGTTTTCTGACTTTGTCTTCAACTTAAATTTCTTTCGTGTATTTTTTCTTGTACTTTTCTTTTGTTTCTATATTTTGCGCGACAGTCAAATTAATAATGTTTCATATCTATATACACAGAAATGAAAAATGGATCGTGAACATCAAAAAATTCTGAAACAGAGATTTTAAGAAAAAAAAAATTTTTATAGAATATTTTTATATTTTGACTACATTTCACAAACAACATCTACAATAAAAAATCTTATGATCAAAAATTTTTAATTTTTGCGCATTTCGTCGAGTATAATATAACTACATCAATAGACAATATACATCGAATAGTTATTTTCTTGACCGCTAAATACGACATATAATTAAAATATAGTTGAAATTTAATTTTCCTTTTCCATATTTATTATTATCATTATCAATTCTTTGAAATTATTATCAATTCTTTGAAATTACTATTATTATTACTATTATTATTATTATTATTATACGTGAATTCTAAATTTGCAAATTTTAAAATCACATTTTAATTAGAAATAAAATAAAAAGGAAAAAACTGAAAAGGAAAACTGAAAGGAAAAACTGAAAAAGACTGAACGGAAATAATTATTATATCATTTACAGAGATGCATGTAAAATATGTTATAATATCACGTTCATGTGACAAATTATGATTTTTATGATTACAACACTAAATATCGTGATTTTGTCGCATTATCATAGCATTGAATTCGATATCACATAAAAATCATGATAATAAAAGTTATTATAATACTTAATTTCGCATGAAAACGCACCTTAATATATGTACAGATAATCATATTATATATACATGGTAATCACATTCTATTGGTCCTTTTCCAATTAGTTTTTTTTAAATAATCCAATCAGAATGTGCTGCAAAGATTCCGCATTTGATAATTTTGCTTAGATATACCAAAAATCACGTATATTTAGATACATATGTATTGTTCTTCTTTAATTCATGTAATTTTTAAAATATTGATATTAATTTAGATTAAATTTATGTTTTCCCAAATTTTAATTAATGTTAGCTCTGAAAAATGTTTCTCAATTATTGAGAATATAGTTATTCCTAATAGATTATTACCGAATAATAAACATATGTACATATGTAAAAAATTATTTTTTGTATCAAAACTTATTGAATAAATTTTGTTAATGAAAATAATCTTTTAATTTATTTTCTTATTAATAATTTTGAAAATATAATTTGTGAAAATATATTCTCGATTCATAAGTTAATGTTTAATTAAAATAATTATAAATTAATTATAATTAAATTAAAAATTAAAAAGAATGAGTTCAAAATCATAATCTCTAATAAGTTTTTCAATTAAAAAAAATTTTAGATAAGAATTTGGTAAGAATTTAAAAATTAATGTCGCAACGAAATATTTTCGTATTAATATATATATGTATATATATTATATATATATGTATATATAAATATATAATTTGTGAACATATAATTGAATGAAGATATTAAATTATTTTATAAATTATTAAGATATTAACATATTTTATTGTCCATTCATTCTTGCATGGTATGCTCATTGATGTATATAGTTTTATGACGTTCTGTGACGTTCTTTTTTCTATGATATAAAAATTTTAGTAATTCTATTTTAATTTTTTCATCATATATATGTTTATATATATATATTTACAATTACTTAAATCTTTCGGCATATGATGAATTTTACAATTAATTAAACGTTTAATTTTAAATATTTATAATTTAAAATATATTTATAATTCTACAATCACTTAACCAATATTTTAATTAATTTAAATCGATTTAATAAATTTATTAAATAATTATTATATTAAATTTACTTATTTAATAATTTTCTATTTTTAAAATGAAAAATTCAATAAGAATTATAAAAAAAAAATTAATTCTATTGCTCATATTCACAAATATAATAACATTACGTTCTGTAGCTGAAAGTTCTGAAACAGATGATTCAAATGAAGAATCTTATCATTGTAATAGTCGCACTTTCGACAGACAAACAAATATAAAGAATTATTATAAGAAAGAAATACAAAATTCTTGTTTGGCGAATGATATTCTTCATGTTTATGAAAAGACTGTGAATTCTATAAATCATTTAAAAAACATGATTAAGATAAAGACGGGTATTTTCACAATTGGTACAAATGATCCAATTTTTATTGCTGATGGCGAAGGACCAAAACAGCAAATATATTTAAATAGTTTTTACATAGATAAGACGGAAGTGAGTAATCGCGATTTTGCAAAATTCGTTGATGCCACTAATTATAAAACAGAAGCAGAAAGATTCGGAGATTCATTTGTATTTGGAGGTCTGTTAAAACAAAAAGATCAAGAGAATGTAACGCTTGTTGTTGCTCAAGCTCCTTGGTGGTTACAAGTAAAAAATGCAAATTGGCTACATCCAGAGGGTCCTGAATCAGATGTTAAGAGTATGACTCATCTTTTTGATTGCATATTACCTAATTGAAAATAACAACAATTAAAATTAAATAATCCAGATAGAATGGATCATCCTGTTGTTCATGTATCATGGAACGATGCTATTGCCTATTGCAATTGGTTAGGAAAACGATTACCTACTGAAGCAGAATGGGAAGTTGCATGTCGAGGAGGATTATCGGATAGATTATATCCATGGGGAAATAAATTAATTCCAAATGGTCAATACAGGTAAATAAAACTCCGAATATATATCAAAATTTAATAATTAAAGTCAAAATATAATAGATAATAATAATTTCTAGAGCAAATACATGGCAAGGTGATTTCCCAAATAATAATACCAAAGAAGATGGATATGAAGGAACATCACCCGTTAGAGAATTCCCACCAAATAAATATGGATTATATAATATGATAGGAAATGTTTGGGAATGGACATTTGATTGGTGGACGATTGAAATCACAACACGAGGCGGATCTATTAATCCTGTAATAATATAAGAATTATTTGTATTTTCTTTTTTTTTCTTTTTTTTTTATTTTTTTTTCCTTTTTTTTCTCTTTCCTTATAAAGTTGACAACATTCTGTATTATGTGAAACATATTTTCAGACTGGACCAAGTCAAGGTATAAACAAAGTGAAAAAGGGTGGTTCCTATCTTTGTCACAAAAGTTATTGTTTTCGATATAGATGTGCTGCACGGAGCCAAAATACTCCTGATACAACAGCTGGAAATCTTGGTTTTAGATGTGCATTATCAGTTTAATTTTATATTTAAATGAATTCTTTTAAATAAATAATCTGAATATTTCTTCTTATATATTTCTTATTATATATTCCATTATTTTTTTATATGATTATATTATATAGTATATACACATTGAAATGAAAAAAAAAAATTTAGTTTCTAAAAGTAAAATTATTTTTGTTTCATACAAATCAATCTAAATATTTATTTTATATTTTAATTTTTTATTTAATTCTATTTAATAACTATTAATAACTATGTATTTATTCAATTTTTATATTTGTTTAAGTCATTTAGCTATGCAATATATATATTATTAACATATATATATATATATATGTACAAATGTAAGTATTATTACTGCATGATATATATATATCTAATTTTTAAACCATAAACGTAGTCCGCGACTCAAAGTAAGACAAATATAATGAAGAAATATTATTTGTGAATAAAAAATAATTCAAAATGATTTTATACTGTATCAGATATGTACTACAAATATCTATGTGTAAGTGAGATATTTAATGCAATTTAAATCCAAAATTAATCTTATCGAATTGAAAAAAATATAAAGTTTTATTTATCAAGAATGTAATTATGTTAGAAATATTTATAATATTTCATAATATTCTTGATTTATTTATATTTATATTTATTTCTTGCATGACAAAAATTATTTCATTTTATAATCAACAATTATGAATAAATAATTTTTCTTTAAATATTGTTCTTACTACTTTTTTAAATAAATTATAACAAAACAATTACAGATTGAATATTATCAATTTCAATTAAAATTTAATTTTTTTAAATTAATGATTTTAAATTATTTTTTCCAAAATATAATATTGTAATGAAGATTATTTAAAATTATAAAAATTAATATATAATAGAATATAATAAAATATGTATTTATAGATTTAACAATAATTAAATTGCAATTAATTATTATAATTAATAATATGTATAAATATTTATAAATTGTAATTCGTAAATTATTTTTATCTTTTTATTTTTATTTCAAGACAATTAAAATCGTATCTATAAATATATATGGTTTAAAATCAGTGTTCTTATTTTGTGGTTATAAAAAATTATAGAAATGAAATAATATTTCCACTTTTTCTTCTTTCTAGCATACTGACATGTATGTTATTGTTTATATATATATATTTATATATATTGTTATATAATGTTAATGTGATATACTTTTGGCCAATATGTACTAATTTTTTGAATAGATTTGGATATGTTAAAATAGATAAAAATTCACATTTTTTTTTAAATGATTTTCTTCCAATTAAATATGATTTAGTTCGGATGTCTTCGACTTTTATCGACATATTTCGTTAAATAGATTTAAAACATGGGGCGTCGGCTGATGATTATAATAGATGATTATTGTTAAAACGGTAAGTGTGACTTTACATATTTGTATATATTTGTGAATTAATTAATTTGAATTTTTATTATGATTATAAACTATCATTAGAATATCTTTTTTTATATCATCATAACATGGAAATAATATGATATATTATTCTCAAAGTGTTAACCTTTTTCTATTACAGTGTAATACGGAATACTTTCAAAATTTTATTCTGAACAAATAGATCTCAATAAATGAAACAAAATATATGAAGAAAAATTAGAAAAATTATATAAAATTATAGATAAAGAAAACGTATTAATTTTCAAATGAATTACGGAAAGAAATCTCCTAGCATGGGTACGCCATCCTTATACTCCCATGTTACTACACGTAGCAGCGCAAATTTAAAATCTTCGCGATCAATGCGAAGTGTTAAAACATGTTGGTATCAAAAGCCAATTTTAACAAATGCTTATTTACTAGATATTCAAAGAGGTGCTATGCTTACAGCATTATTTTCATTGGTATGTATGAAATTTAAAAATGATATCCATATTCTACATATTTGATACTTTATTTTATTTCAGTCATTAGCTATCTTTACTATTTGTACATCAATATTTGATCTTTATTGTCTCTCTCAAGCTACACCAGGTTCAACACATTATGGTTATTATATAATATCTTATGAATTTGTTTACGTGGGTAATCGACATGGTAAAAAAATATGTTTTCAAGTTTAATAAAATTAATACAATAATGAATAAAAATATTTGCATGAAATAATTTCTTCAAAATTGAGTTAAAAAAAAATTTAAAAAAAAACTTAATTTTTTTTAGATATTTAGAAGATTATTAGATAAAGTGTAAAAAAAGTAAATGTCATGATTTTTAATTTTTTTTATCTAAATCTATAATATATAGAATAATATATAGAAATTTAGAATATATAGAATGTATATTTAACTATATATATACTAAATTTAGTATATATATAGTATATATATACTAAATTTCATCAAATTGACTAATATTGCTATGAGCTATATAATTAAAAGTGAAAATTACAATTTTTTACGACTTTTGATCTATAATTATAATGTAATGTAAAAAAATATTATTTATTCATTATTCATGAAATAATTCCATATAACTTTTTATTGATAAAAAAAAATTTATTATATTCAATAAAAAAATTTCTTCTACATATATTTGGACTTATTTATGCTCAATTGGCAACATATAAGTAACGTTATTGTCGCAGTTTGATTAGACTATGCTCACTGTGATTTTTTTCTTAATTTGTAATAAAAATTTTTACAAAGGAAAATGTTTGAAATTATCAAAAATCTTCAATTTCAACAAATATTATCATATTTTTGGAATACTTTGTATAATTATATTTTTATAGAAGTTACAGAAATGAGATCTAAAAAATTTATTTTGTTATTTTTCTAAATGCATACATTGATATCATTTTATAATAAATACAACTTACACAACATTGTTATACAATATAAAATATCAAATAATTATCCAAGAAATGACAACAAATATTGCTCTTAAATCTATACAATTATAATTTTATCATATCATACATATATAGATTAAGTACAATTTGAAATAGCAAATCAATATATCAATAATACACATTAATTAAGTGCTTTAAATTAATGAAAAATGTCTAAAATAAAAAAAAATCAATTAACATTAATTCAAGATTATATTAAATGGAATAGAAAATAATAGTTTTATAAATGATAAAAAATCTGTATAAATGTGAAAAAGATATGTATGAATGTGAAAAAGAATTGTTGAGAATCCAATAGAAATTGAAGATTGCTATTGAAATAAATTTAAATATATTCCAATTACATTATATGATATTGAGCGATCATTTTCTGCAAATTAATTTTAAGTAATAAGTGTTAACAATTATTTGCAACTAATGTGAAAAAAATACTTGTAATTTATTGTAATATAAATTATAATCATATAATATATATAATTATATAATCATATTTAGAAATAAAGTTATTATTATTTCAGTATATTTTAAAAACATAAATATTTGTAATTTATCTAAGTACCTTACATATAGATTACGAATATTTATGCTTTTAAAATATGCTGACTATGAGTATTTATATATTATGACTATAAAAGGCATATTTTAAATTTTCATTGTATAGATAATATATAATAGATATAGATTCAGATAAAAAAAATCGTGATTTTTTTTCTTCACAATTTCAATTAATAGTAATTTTTAAAAAAAATTTTTTATATATTATCTAATTCTTTTACATATACATTACAATACATTATTATTTACAATACATTCTTAACTAATTCTTCTAACATTTCAAAAAATTTAAATCATTTAGTTTAATTTTTAAAATTCCCAATTTTTAAAATTCATTTTTCATTAAAAAATATGCAAATATTTGTATTCATTACTATAATAAATAATGAATTACTATTTATAATATTTTAATTTAATGTTTTGTTACAGTACGTAATACTCTAGTTGTGTTTGCTTTGTTCTCTACACTTAGCGGAATTGCAGTACTTGCAACATCCTTAATGTTAATAGCTGCTTTACGAAAAGAATATGAAAGGAAAATGGTACCATGGCTTTATAGTTTTGCAGCTTTTACTGTTTTTAGATTGTTTGCTTTTATATTTTATAGTGTAGTAAATGATATGATATTTGCTTATAATATTACAATGTGTATTTTATGGATAATATTCATTTGCTTTTCTATTTACGGATGGTTAATTGTTTATTCTTTATATGTGGAATTATGTGATCTCACAAGATTAGAAGATTTGGCTCATTTGAGAGTAAGTTTTTTTTATTTAATGTTGAAATTTTTTTATTTAAATTTTATCTTTTTATTTTCTTCTTTTGATATCTAAAATTATCTTTATTTTTTATTTTTTATTGTATATAATTGACAATTTTTATTTTAGATCGGTACTATGCAATCATTAAATGCATCTACTACACATTCTATCGCAGGTTCTCGTCCAACAACACCACATAGTGCAGTATCGATACTGCCTGCGAATTAACAAAAACAATTAAATAATCTTTAAATCAATCTTATCAAATTTCATTATCATTTTTGTTGTTTGTCGTTTTCATTCTCATTCTTTTCAAACTTATCATGTTATTAATATAAATAGAAAAAAATTAACTGAATATTAATATATTTTATATATATATATTTTATATATATATAAATATATTGAATATCAGATGAGATGACCATAACATAAGAAAAATTGATATATATTATGTATAAAGATTATATACTTTTGTAACAGTGTATATACATATAAAATATTAATATATTCGTGAGACACTTTTGAAAAATCGATTCTAGAAATCGAAAAAAATATAAAAATTGCAAATATATATAAAAATGCTAATCGATGCTAATTTATTAACTTATTAATTTATATAATTATTATATAAATATTATTATATAAATATTTTAAATAAAATAAATATTTTAAAGTAAAAAAATGTACAAATATAATATATGAAATATATGAAAAATAGATAGTTTTGTTTTCTCCTTTGTCTCGTGATATTACAATCTTGTTCTTCGCTTTTATACAATAATTTATAACTTATTAAATAACTCTCAATAAATATTTTTGTTTATTTTTGTTTTATTTACTTAATTTATTTGATTAACTTTATTTGATTTCCAGAAATATTTCACGAATATATTAATATTTTAAATAAGTACATTTTTCCGTCCATTTATCTTAAGATTCCGTTTAAAATTATAATGAATAATAAATTTTTAAGTATAGAAATTCACAAAAGTTTACAATATTTATATGATGCGAAATTTATATTAATAAAATTAATAATAAGAATCCATAATTTTAAAATTCTTGTTGTTAAGACGTTTTTATTATATTTAATTCTTGTTATAATTATCTCTTTTCAATAAAAAAATGAAAAACATAATAAATAATAAATGTTAATATTAATTTTGGTTTTTAATTATAATTATTATACATAGAGAATTTATTTCGAGGCTTAAAAAATATTTAAACTTAAAAAAAAAAACAAATGATTTTAATAAATTTTACATCTAATATATTCATAGAAAATACAGAAAATCTTTGGAAAATCAATTGTAAAGACATAATAACAAATTAAATACAAAAGTTATATAAAAATATCGTTGAAACTTATTTATTATTTATTATTATTTATTTATTAAATATAAGCAATTAAAGTTTGTAAGAAGTAAGGAGGGACAACTTTATATCCATCAGTTGTTTTACTTTATTTAATGCAAATTTAAATTGATTTCATAATCAATATAATTAAAGATAAATGTTATATTTTCATAAGTTTAGAGAAGAGTAAATTGAAGCTTTATGTTTATAGATGTGATTATATATAGATATATAGATATAGAAGTATATTTCTTTTGAGTGATATGATTCTATTCAATACATATATATTCTATTCAAAACATATATAATATTATAATTAATATTTTAATTTTATTATATTATTAATATTTAAGAGATTGTAGAAGGAATAAAGTAATAGAAAAATAAATAAAGAAGAAAAAAGAAAATAAAAAAGAAAAATAATGATACAAAAAAAAAACCGAAATTGATATATAGAATCTCAAAAATATTGAAATATCCGTAAAGTGAAAATTCCCGAGATAATTTTTGTGCAATATTTTTTTTCATAAAAATTTTCATTACTGCTGTATTTAATATTTAAATGGTTATAGAATGAATAAATTTGTTAATAAAATGTTACAAAAAAATTGAAATTGAATTATAAATACTTATAATTTAAAATAAATAAGTTTAATTAATATATTTATATACCAACTTTTATGTTTGCTATCAATTTTTCAAAAATATACTTCCGCGAATATATAAATATACTTTATTTATATGCAAATATAAATTTCAAAAATTGAATGCAAGAATTGTTAATTGTGTTTAATGAATAACAATGAAAAAATAAATCGAATTAATTTGATTTCTAAAAAAAAGAAATTATATATTTTTTATTAAAAATGAATGTATAAAAATATAAGTTTTGAATATTTATAAAATATGAATGAAATTTTTTGATCAAATAAAAAATCAACCTATAAGAATATTCATAAAAGAAAAAAAAAGAAAAAATGAAAGGAAGCAAAATATATTTATTTAGTTGTCTTTATAAATTTTTCTAATGCTCATACATTTTTTTAGATCGAAGATTTTAAATTAATAAAAAAATTATTACTTATTATTTTAAAATCTTAAGCTGATTAGTTATTCTTAAAAATTAAATAAAAAGTACAAAAAATGCAAATAAAATAATAAAATTGTTTAAATAACAAATTAATATTGAAATTGATTATTTTTTTCTATATTTTTTTCTCTTCCTTTCTTTATTTTTTATTTTTTCGAAATTACTTAAGTTATTAAAATTATCCAAAAAGATAGCCTTACTTTCGTTTATAAATGTGAGTTCAAACAAACTTAATTTTAATTTATACTTGATGAATGAAAAAAGCATAGGTATTATAACTGATGTAATAATATATATGCACGAATGTACAAATATATTACCATGTACGTAATTGAGTGCACTCGTTATATATGTATAAAACACATTTAATATGCAAATTAACATATATCACTTCAAAAGAAAAAAGATATAATTAACCAACATATTCGCAACAAGCCATATGCAAGAATTAATTTTAACACTTGATGACTCCAGTATAATCTGTAAAGCAAACATTCAACATGGACTATTATGAATTATTAATTATTAGAATTAAAAAAAAGAATTAAACTGGTTATTAATTAAACTTACCTTTGCCATTTAATGCGCGCTTGTGGAAGAGTGTCTAAAGAATCTTTTATGAGATAAATACGAAGTCCTCGCACATATGTTCGAAAATAATGATCCCAATCAACTTGAGTAATATCACAAGCAAAATTTTCGCGATCTTCCTCTGACAGTTTATTTATTAACACTTTAACATTATCATTTGCAAATTTCCATTCTTTGACAGTAAAATAATTAATTACACTCATAAATTTATGTATCTTTTTATAAACTTTTAACATCCTTTCAAAAAATAAAATTAAAAAAGAGGATAAAAGAATAAAAAAAAATGAAATAAAGAAAAAAATAAAAATTTATTACCTAGGTTGTTTTCCTAAACAAATCATGACTGTGTCGACTAAAAGTGCTGGCAATAAATGTAATAAATAGACATAGATCAAATGAATAATCTTGTATTTGTTATTTCGAAAGCTATAATACCACATAGCTCTACTGGTGGGAAATTCAAGTCCATATTTTTCAGATAAAATTTTCAATTCATCATATGTTATAGGATTATCGTTTGAAACATAATTATAAACCGGTATATCGTTTTTTTCTTTTTTATTAATTGTAGATCTGTAAATGTAAATAAAGATTTAAATAAATAAATCACGTATGAGAAAAAATAAAAAAAAATATTATGAAGAT
This sequence comes from Apis laboriosa, assembly GCF_014066325.1. Classification (NCBI taxonomy): domain Eukaryota; kingdom Metazoa; phylum Arthropoda; class Insecta; order Hymenoptera; family Apidae; genus Apis; species Apis laboriosa. The sequence continues at coordinate 83,984 of NW_025221248.1, forward strand.
TGAAATTAAATATTTAAAAAATAAATATATATATAAAAAATAATAATAAATTAAATAATAAATAAATAAATATATAAAAAAATTTAAATTTCGCATCTCACTTTCGACGATCCGCTACATCCCAAGCGGAAACTATTAAAGCATTTACTGCTAAATCTCCAGGAACGACGTTGGCCTGTATAGATCCATCGCAATGAATCGATCGTAAAATTCCGGTACCAGCTCCAGCTGCAACACCCGTTGGTCCGTATAGATTATCAATCCATCCTTGTACTGGTTCTCGATATGTTGATATTACTGAAAATTCAATACAAAAATCAATTATATTTTATTTATATTTGACCAACATTCTCTTTCTTCTTTCTCTGTACTTTCTTTATACTTCGTAATAGATATGTTGCTATTTTCATATCAATTTTTTTCCCATTAATTTTATTATATCTTATTTCTATTTAAAATAAATACAATATGAATCAAAAAGTATTATATTATACTCATTATTATGTACAAAATATTATATTTATAAGACACTTTCAGAAGTATACACTCTATATAAGTCATTCATTTCTATAAATTTAATTTTAAAAGCCAAAACAAATGCAAGAATTGGTATACAAAAATGTCAGTTGAAATTCATTAATTTTAAGTTATAAACAATTAAAGTTTGCCTTAGATAAAACTAGACAGAGAAAAATTGTTTTGTTTCTATTACACATTGTATTCTATTATATTCTGTTTCCATTTTACTTCATCTAATGTAAACTTAATTGTTTGTAATTTAAAATAAATAAATTTTAACCGACACTTTTGTATTTATTTCTCTAAAATTAATTCTTTAAAGATATTCCATGAATATATTTATATGTTATACATGCAAAATATCTAAATATAGTAAATTTCATCTAAATATATTAAATAAAAAAAATCTATGAATTTTTTAAGATAGAAATTATTTAAATTTATAAAAAAATATTATTGTGCAATAATAGTTTTTCTGCAGATTGACGCATATGTTTATAAATAATGCTCTTCATTCATAAAAATATTAATTGTGTAAAATTATATATTCTTTGAAATTATTAGACTCTTATTTGAAACTTATTCTTTTATATTATTTATAGTTTGAATACATATTTGAATAAATCGATTTAAATAAGACATATATATATACAGAATATGAGAAACAGAGAGTTAAGAAATTTCATATGATTGAAACAAATTAAAAAGACGATTGGAATGATTAGAAAATGATCATTTAAAATCATTGATTTATAATTTAGAATTAAAATCATTTAAAATCATTATATTTATAAATTACTAACCAATAGCAGGTCGAAATATTCCAATAGGCAATTCGCCGGCCTCTTTCACAATAACACTTTCTGCTATTGCTTTTGTGAAAGTGTACGTATTCGGCCATGCACCTAATAATCTGTAGCAGTTGAATTATTATTTATTAGCATAAATAAGTACAATGAAAAAAAAATGAACAAATTGAATATAATTTTGATTATTTCGAATCTAATTATTATAATTGTTTGAAAAAATTTCTTACTTCGGAGTAATATCTTCAATCAATTTATCATCCATGTAATCAATGATTGTTACTAATTTGTGTGCATCCATTGGTGCTTCATATATTTTTTCTTCGATAAGATCGTGCGGGCAATTGGCATATGCAGTCGATACATGAACAAATGACTGAAAATTTGTTAAATTGTTTTACAATATAATTATAATTCTAATAGATTATACATATAGACATTTATTTGTACACATATGTATACTTTATGACTTACCTTTAAATATGATATTTCCTTGCAAAGATCTATCATTTCTTTGGGACTACGAACATTAATAGGTACAGCGAGTTTCATTTTCTCGTCAAATCTGACCGTAGCCGCAACGTGAAAAACGATAGAAACTTCTCGCGTTATCATTTGTCTATCCGCGGAAGACAACCCGAGACCAGGTTGAACACAATCTCCGGCTATCGCAACTATTTGATACCGAAATTTTGGATGTTTTTCTTTTAATTTATTGAATAGCTAAGCAAAAAATTGATCATTAATAATAGTTTTTATATATACGATTGATCTTTATAATTTTAAATTATGAGTTTATTAGTTTATTTATAATTTTACACATAGATATATTATATTATACATATGATCATTATAAATATATGTATGTACGTATATAGATATATGTATGTATGTATGCATGGATCATATCTATGAAAGAATTAACTATGAAAAAAATTGCAAAGTTAGAAGAGATATGAGATATTAGAAAAATAATGTGGTATATATATATAATTGATAAATAAATAAAGAAGAAAAAGAAGAGATCGTAATTAATCTTGTCGAAGGAAAGTGAATGTCACAATTGATACGTAGTGTCGGAAAGAAAAATAGTGCTTGGAAAAATATTTAGTCGAAGAATTTAATAAAAAGATAAAAGAATTTAAACAAGCTCTATAAAAATGTAAAGAGATGGAGGTGATAAAAGATAAAAAATGTAGAAAAATAAAAAAAAAGAAAAAAGAAATAGAAAAGAAAAATAATAGAAATCCTTACCGGATCATCAAAAAGTTCTTCGATACGTTGATGCATATCTTTGCCTTTCTTCGGACGTACTAACATATAGATAAATGAAATTCCAGGACATTCTCGGAGGAGCTTTTCTATCAGAATTTTGCCCATAAATCCGGTGCCACCAGTAACGAAAATGCTTTGTCCATTATAGAAGTTTTGAATAGGACTGAGTGAAGATTTTTCCAAAATCAAATCACAACGATCACTTTCAGTCAAACATTCCATTGGGCTATCGTTTATTTTACAACTTTTATCTGATACTATTGCTTCTTGACCACACGGTTCTACCAAAACTTCCACCATCGCGTTCGTCGCGTGACGTTTCGAAATAAATGATTAAACAACTAAAGAAAACAAATCAGAAAAGAGAAAAAAATTAATACGCGTAATATTACACGTCGACTGTAAGATGCTAATCTGAAATCTACTATTCGTTCCACACCGCAGTTCGAACTCTCGCGGTTGCTAGTGCGAGAGAAACCGCACATATCGTCATGGAGTGAAAGTTGATCATGAACTTGGTCGCAGCGTCTTTTACTATGTTCCAAATTCAAATCGAAAGTCATACTGCCAATCGGCAGTTTGTCTTTATCATTTCACTATAAAAGACCGTTCCAAATTCGATTCTACTTATAATTCTAATGTAATATAATATATTATACATTATATATATTTCATAATTTTATAATATAAATGTTTAAGATAATCTTTAAAAATGCTATTATGCAAAATTAGTTACATTAGAAACATTTTCTTTTAGATCGTTAATATATTTCTTTTTATTTTCTTGATAAATGTTAAAATAATAATTAATTTCAAAAATATTAAAAAAACTGTATAAAATTCTGTTGAATTATTATCTATTGAAATATACAATAGATCACAAAATTCATTCATTTTCTAGAAACTCCGTTTTCAGCATTTAGAAATTTTTGACATATATTTTCATATTTGTTGACCAATTTTTGACATTTGATTATGGTAATCTCTTTTTTATAAAGATGGAAATCAAATAATATAAAAATGAAAATGTTATTTGAAAGAAGATATTATATTTGATTCTAAATTTCCTCATAAAATTAGAATTTTAAATTTTGATTATAATTAACTAATAATTTATGAAATAATATGTATTTTTTCTCTATCATTCTTGAAGTCAATGGAGATGTTTCGCTATTATGGAAAAGATTATATTTAAAGAAATACTAGTCAGTAATGATATTCATAAATATATATATAAATTATATTAATATGTTTTGTAAGTAAACTTTAGAAAATTATTATAGATATTTTTTAGAAGATTATTATAGATTATTATAGAATATTCTGTTTGATATAAAGAATTTCAAAGCTCAAAATTTTATTGCTATATGAAAAGTTAAATTAATCTGCGTCATAGTTTTATTGAATTCCTATATAATCATCTCATAATCAACCGTTATGTCGAATCGTCACAATAAATATCCTACTTATCAAACTTGTTCGTAAGTTTTCGATGAATATATCTATATATATTTCAATAAATAATAAACAAATACATTTAAACGATTCCTTCCTGCTCGACACGAATTTTAACTGGTAGTAAATTCATGGTGAATGTCTGACGAAGAAAGTCATGATTGAAATACAACTCTGACATAAATTAAAGTTGATACCGATTCAGGAAAATAACTTTTTATATTGATATACCATATACATCTTACATAGAATTTCACCCTTCTGCTTCATGACATGTTTTTCCATTCCTTTTTCTTTAATATTATTTTTACGATATATGATTATACGAAATGAAGATCATATTACTTGTATTGTATTTTAGAATCATTAAAAAAAAAAGAACTGAGCTAAATACTGAATTGTTTTAATTTTATTCTTCATTCAATATTTTGTTTTACATATGTACTTTATATGAAATATTTCTATCATTAAACATCGATTTCTATCGATTATAGATTATTAATTAAATGTTGTGTCTGTATAAATAAAATAAATTTTACAATTACTGATTTGAATATACTTTTTTTTATTCAATTCTATATAGTTTATATTATAATAAAATCAGGAATTAGTAAATTTATACTAATGATATTATTTCATAATGATAAATTATCGCACAATTTCACTGACCTTATCTGTAATATTTCACGAAATCAATGTCCACACTTTCAAGATATTAAAAAGACAGCACCAAAAAATTAAAAAAATAAAAAAGCATAAAAACGGATAAAAAACGAACAATCAAACGATCGAATGAAGAAAAGAACAAACAAACACTAGATATACCTTAAAAACTTTCTCCTCACGTGAACCTACCGATTTTTCTCTTATGCCACCTCGAGTATTTTGCAAGCGATATACCTCAGAATTGTCACTCTTGGCATCGTCAGTCTTGCTTTTCTTTTCTTCTCCTTCTACTCTGTTTCATCAATTGCCCCTTCTCTTTACCCTTTAACTCTCCTTCCCCTTCCTTAATCGTTCAATCACACCCGGTCCCAGTCAACTACCTCTTTTCTCTTATGTTATTTTACCTTTCATTTCTCTTTGATATTTTTTGTTCCTTTCATTTTATTTGAGTTATTTTTGCATTTCAATTCAGATTTTTTTAATCCCTTAATATCATATATGCATAAGTGAAATTTCATTTTTGATCATTTTTTTATAAAAAAAATATTTTGAAAATAAAAAAAATTTCTCCTAAAAAATCTTATTAAAAAAAAGAAAAGAAGAAAAGCTTATATATACCTAAATTAAATGATTTCAAAATTATTATATAATATATTAGTGTTTCATAAATTATAATCAATCATTAAATCGTAAGTCAATATTTTTTTCACTTATCATAAAAATTAATTTTTTTTATTTGTTTAAATTATTTATTTTAATTTTTATATTTTTATATGCAATTTTTTATATAATTTTCATTTTACATAAAAATGTACACTTTTTTTACACAAAAATTAATTACTATTATTTTATATAAAAATATCAAATTTCGAGCTTTTAAAAATCTTATTTTTTCTAATATATATATATATATATATATATATAGAGAGAGAGAGAGAGAGAGAGAGAGAGAAAGAGAGAGAAAGAGAGAGAGAGAACATATTTATTTTAATTATATATAATAATTTTTGTTATTTATAGAAAATTCTGTTACTTTATGTAGTATTTTCTAAACATATCTTTTTTAAAAGATATTTTATAATAAATATTGATTAAGAAAATATACTTTTACTACGAGTATATATCTCGTTAACATATACATGAAATATTATAATAATCCTCTTAAAATAATGTTAACATATAAACAATTTTTCAAATTGATATTAATAATTAATAATATATTAATAATATAATATTAATTATTAATAATATATTATAATAATATATTATTGTTATGGAAATTTGTATTTTACAATAAAAGATTTTGCAATAATTTTTCTTAATATTTATTTCTACCGAAGAAAATAAATTTCTATTTTTTTCATTTTAACTCAAATTTCGATTATTATTAAAAAGACTTTTTAATTATTTTATTTATTGTTTTAAAAACAAATCGAATGATAAAAATATTATTTTTATTAATAATATTATTATATTAATAATTAATATTTCAAAATTTTTAAAAAATAGAAATATATAACGTAAAGAAAAATTTTAAAAACTGCAATGTGAATAATAGAGAAGATTAATCAGTTATTCTATTTGTCGCATTTTAATCATAAAATTCATCAAATTTATTAAAAAATGTCAGAAAGTTTATTAATATTATAAATAATTGTTTAACAAAAAATCAAAATGAAAATATTAATAAAAACATTACACTTATTATTGAAAAATTAAAATTAAGAAATAAAAAGAAATAGGAGAAAAAAAGAAGAGAAAGCACAAGAGAAACAAGAGACTTAATATAGAAATAATATAGAAATAATAAAGAAGATTTCGATTATCTGAAATATTCATTTCAGCATTTGAATATGAAAATTCGTATATATTCATGTGTTTCAAAATAATTTAATAATAATTACTAAATTCACAATTAGATATCTTAAGTACGAAACATTCATTAATGAACAATAATTTCTGCAAATATCGCAAAATTTATATATATATATATGACGTGTCTTAACAAATAAATAACAAATATCTTGTTATATAAATTTATTATAATATCATAAATCTTTTTTTAAATATATTGAACACATATCTTTCATTATACATATAATTTATTATAATATATTTTTTATCTAACGTTTAAAATAAAAAGAAACGATTAAAAATGAATCGCGCCATTATTCGCTTACGCGTACGTTTTTTCTGGTATGTGACGTACTCTGTGACAATCTGCTTATTCAGCTGAAGAAAGAATAATAACCTCCTACTAGAAATATTGCTTCGTAATATTAATAATTAATTATTAATAATTACACAGATTAATTATTATATATATTTGTATATTGTATATTATGTATAACATTACGTATAATACATAATAATATATTTTTCTATAAGAATGCATAAAATAAAAATCCGAATAAAATATATGTATTTAGGAAAAATGGAAATAATTTGTATAATAAATGAGAAAAGTTCGTTTGAAAATAGTTAATGAAAAGAAAGATCCAATGACGAATCAAGATCCAATGCGAATCATGATATTGTGCGTTTGAAAAGAACTATATTTCGTAATAGATAAACAAATTAACATGATTAACGTGATGCAAACTAACATGTTCTGTAAGCATATAATTCGTCATGCAAATTCGAATGTAGCTGTGAAAAAACACAGCTTTTTGTCACGATTATCAGGCTATTCTTGTGGAATTATGTGTATTTGCACACGAAGATGAATACTTTTTAAACGTTATATGAGCATACTAGAAGCTACTTTTTTATAATCAGATACGTCAATATAATTTGCATATTTACGATACATTTTATATTTTATATTTGCAAAACATATAATATTATTAACACATAATAAATGTCACAGATTCATGCAATTTTTCTTAATTAATAATGTATAAAAACAAAAAATTATAAATATTAATTACTACAATATTTAATATCTTTTTAAGAATTATACATATATGGACGGAACATGGGGCACTGGCATTAAAACGATTTTTCATAGAAGACATTTGCAAGGTCACTTAAAGCAAGGCACACAAACGTCCGTTATGTAAGATTATTCTTATAAGCTTAAGATTTCAGGTATGTGCGTTTCTCATAATTTATACATTTATGTATGACGGATATATACATAGAAAGGAAAGAAAAAAAAAGATAGAGCATGCTTGCACGTAGATGTATATATGATATATACGCGACTGCATATATATATATTTTCAAAGAAATAATACCAAAAGAGATGGTAAAAAAGAATGGAAGAAGAATGTGTCTGTATTTGCATGTATGTAATGTACACGGAACAAATAAAACGTCAGCATGAAATTGATATTTGCTGAATATAGATAATCGTAAAAATGTGCGTAAAAATAAAAAAAAAAAAATAATAAAAAAGAGAAGAAAAAAAGTTTAATATTTATCAAAAATGGAAAGTCTAGAAATTTAACAGATTCATCTCTAATTATAAATATTAAGCATCGAAAAATGATTTTCATTTTTTTTCGTTAGGCACGTATAATTGTTAATGAAATCATTGACGTTATCACGCTAATATGTAACGTGCTGATGGTAGATAATAGTCATCTTCAATAGTATTTATCTGTCGTTCTACGAATGGCAAACTTCCATTTAGAGAGTAGGAATATTCAGAATTCCAATCACGATGAAAAATATTTTCCAATTGTTGCCTAAGATTATCCAAAGTTTGATCGCCGATTGTCTCAAATACTGTACCAATACCTAACACATCAATAACAAATTTCATATATTTTATTATTGATTAAGTAATAAAATAGAATAAGAGAAAAGAAAAAACAAAAAAAATAATTGCCTGCAGTGTTTATGAAATAATCGCCAGACCAATTGCTTGTACCTATATATGCAGTTGCATCAGTCACCATATACTTATTATGATTTACTCTTGAAAATGGTATTTTATCAAAATCAGGATTAGTAGGAACTACAAATCTTTTCTGAAAAATAAAATCAATATAAATGCAATATCATGTAGAAGATATAAGTATAATTGTATTATAGAAATATACGAAACGTAAACATATGCAAAAACTGACCACTTCGATTTTCACACCTGTGTAACTATCTGTCAATTCCACAAGAGACTTCAAAAAAGGAAATTCTAATTTACTTGAATATTTCCATGATGATATTAACAATCGTATATGTATTTTACGTTCGATTGCTGCAGTTCTCAATGCATCGTCTATTATCGGCCAATACCTGTATCATATAGATAAAGATTAGATAAAGAGTCAAATTTGTAATATAGAAATACTTATGTGCAAAATTAAAGAAACATTTTCGTGCAAAAATTGTTGATATTTAAACTATTATAATTTTATAAAAATAAATCATTTTAAATTTATATGAATTAAATTTTTTTAAAAATTAAATTCATTTTTTGTTACATAAATGCAGTGCGAAGTTTTTTTTCTAAAATTTTAAAAATTTTACAGAGTTCAAAAATTTTTTTTGCGATTTGTTTAAATATTATTTCCTATAGAAAAATCTTTCCTTTACAACGAATTCTAAAAACTGAATTTACGATTTTTTTTATTGTTTTATCGCACTTTAAATGAAAAATAGATTACCGACCATATTAAGTATAATTACTTAAACAAATATTCAAATTAAACACATAATTAAGTTTAATAATTTATATCTTTGTTAGTTATGAACTCAAACTTGTTTCTTTTGATAGATTTTAAATATATATATATTATAATATAATATATATAAATATATTAATATATTAATATATAACATAAATATATTAATATATAATATAAATATATTATATATTAATATATATATACAACTTATTTAATTAATTTAATTATTTAACTAAGTTATTAATACATATTATTATAACATATATGATTAACATATATTATTAATACATATATGATTATAAATTTGAAATAAAAAAAATAAAATGAAATCGCAATTTGTAATTTCATTATAAATATGTGGACTTAATATTTTACACGTTTTATTATAAATTTTTAAATAAATTTTTAATGAATGATATATAAAAATAATATTTATAAAAAAAGAATATTTATATAATCATTTTTGATTTTGCTCTCGTTTAAAATTTAGTTTTAGTTTAAAATAATTTTAAATAAATTATGTTGTGATTATTTTTTATAAAGTTATAATAGTTTAAATATCAGCAATTTTTCAATGAAAATTTAATTTTATTAATTCTGTGAGTATAATACATATAAAATATTATACATGCATACATTCAATTTTATGTACTCATATTTATTAATATAAATAAAATATAAATAAAAAATAAATTAACAAATATATCAGTAACTATAAAATTGATAAATACGTACTTTATTTTAGGTGTATATACAGTTAATGGAAAATAATCCATTACAGAAATATAAATAAATTTCTCTGCTCTTTCGATACAATAAAGAATAGCATCCACATCATTGGTTCTACCTTTGGGCGAAAATGGTGGAGGTGAACTCTAAAATATAGTGTTATATAGTACAAATATTATTTTTTTTTTTTTTATTTAAAATTAGATTTCATACTGAGTACTATTTTCATAGAAATATCACACTTACAGCAACAAATGCTTTATACTTATTGTTCATATAACTAAAGTTTATTGGATTCTTTAAATTGATTTTTGTATTAAAAGTGTCTGGCCAAACAGATGGTATTTTACCATTTTCACCTACTGTCCAATAAATCTATAATATATTGTAAAAATTTTAGTTTTAATTTTAAAATATTAATATACAAAAGTATTAGAAAAGAAATAATTTCGATGTAACTGACTTACATCGAAAATTTTGGCATAATCGTTTGCCAGGCAACTGCAATTTAAAATGGTTAAACCAAGCTCTTTTACTTGTGAAAGTGAACGCCAGTCCATATTCGCGGAACCTACATATAGATGTGTTCTGTCAATAAGCCATAATTTTGAGTGAAGTACTCCTCCTCCGAATAATCCCGCGAAGTTTAAATTTTTAACCTATCGAAATTTTATTAATATTTATATAACAACATTTAGATAAATTATTAGTGTCAAGATGTATCTTATTATTAAACATTAATAAACATATATTATTAAACATAATATCACAGCTTGTATATCTACTTTGGAATGTATCTTCTTTTTTTTAACAATTCAATGTTACCTTAGCGTGTGCTTTTTTCATCAAAATCTCTGTATTAATGTTCGGACTAATTTGTGATGGCATATTTTGCGTTATTTTCAACAAAATCTTTCGATCTCTTCCCGCTTGGAGAAGCAAACGAAAAATTTCTTCGCCCTAGAACAATCATATAATTGAAAAGAAAATACAACCTTTAAGTTTAAACTCTATTTATTTACTCTTTATTCAGTTTCTTACTTGTTTTGCAGTATCATCTGAATATACATCTTCTCTTTTCATAGTCCAATAAAACGATGCTATTTCTATTTTTTGTTGTGCTAATGAAATAAGTTTGATCCAGGAATCATAAGTATTATCAAGGAAAACAGTGTTATTTATATAATTCATGCCTATTGGTAAAGTTTCAACAAAAGATAAATTGCAGCCTTCCATGCAATTAGAATCAATATCTAAATCCGTATCATTTAATGCATATTTATCTGCTGCATGATCTAATAATGGTAATAAAACAACTAGCACAATCAAAATTAATATAACTGTGATTGGAATGCAACTTGGCTTACACCATCCTTGAGCACCTCCCCATCTGTTTCGATAACATATAATATTGACATAAGTAATAAATCATTTCTTTTTTTTTATCAATTGTTTTTTATATTTTACTAAAATTGAAATTTATAATAAAAATATATACTAACTTTCCATTCATTATTGAATCATCTGCATCGTTTCTTAACATAAAACCAGAATGATCCCATAATTCGAAATCATCATCGGATACGATATTATTACCAGCAGAATTACCATTATTTTCACTACCGCTGGTATATTTTGATGAATTCAATTCTAATCTAGCATTTTCCGAAACTGTCTGTGATAAAATTTTATTTTGCATACAGAATAAAAGCGTTTTAAATAAAAGAAAGCTTACGTAATTGTACATACAGATAATTTATGTTTAATAAGAGGTGTTCTGTTTTTACGATGTGGTAATAGAACGACAATATCCTGATCTTTGTCTTGATCTTTCATATATTTTGAATAAGATTTGACTGTGGTAGTTCCTTTAGTCGTGGAAGAAGCTGCCAATCGTGTTGAATCTTTATCACTCTTTAAATATTTGGAATATGCAATATTCCTTACATTATTGTTTCCACCGTATGAAATATTATGCGTATTGTTTACCTTTTAAATCAAATTTTATCAATTAATAAAATTATGCACAAGATAATTAATTAAAATAATTAAAAAATTAGTTAATAAATGGAATATATAACAAAAGAAAAAATATTTCAAATATATATACATAAGCGTATACACATAAATTTACAAACAAATAAATTTAAAAATAAAAAAATAGAAACAAAAGAAATTCTCGATTTATTTAATTCTATTAAACTTACTTGTACTAAAATATGACAAGCTTGAGATGCGATTTGAAAAAGACCATCTTGTAAATTGTGTCCAGTATGTTCAATATTTTCGGAACGGTTGCTTCCTTTCCAAGTAAAAAAAGACATTGCGATGCATTTACTATAAATTAAAAACAATATTTCTATAAAAAAAATTACATGCTTGTAGAACAAGTAAAAAAAAAAAATAATAATGAGCGAAACATTTACAGTAATTTTACAGTAATTTTCAAGTTGGAACCACAATAGCGTCAAAAAAAATGAAGGTTACATTCATCTTTATAAAACAATATCTATCGTTATCTATTTTTGTTATTTACTTTTGTTTTACAACAAATAGCATAACATCCATTTTTTTAATTTTTATGTTGGTTAAAAATATTTATAACCGATTTAAAATATGTATGATTATATATATATATATATATGAGTATCATGTTACTAGTATTAATATCAATTTCAAGTTTTTAATCAATTATTTTTGTGATTTTTTTTTAAATTATTTTCGAAATAAAAATAATTTTAAAGGATTGAAAATATGATCTGCCATAAAATAAATAAATAATATAATTATTAATTTAAATAAATAAAATTATCTCATTATTTTTTATTTATTCGATTAGTATTTATTCATTTAAAATATTATTCATTGAAATAACAAGAATAAATGAATGTTTGTTTAAAGAGAAATCGACAAATATATGTTCGTTTCACACAAACAATTAAGTATTTATAATAAAATATTGAGATTAAATTTAATAAAAATATACCGTAATGAAAAAAATCTTCGATAAAATTTATACACATATAAATTCTAAACGTTGTATACGTTAATCTGTCTTCTTAAGTAACTACTTAGAATGTATTTTACAAAGTGAATAAAGTCGATCGAAAAATGATGTTTGCTTCACAACGGACTTGCGCTCAAAAGCTTTCTATGACCTAAATAGTCTTTTTAAGTTTCAAAATAATATTTTTTCACATTGATATTAATCATTTTATTTTTTTTTGCATTAATTTTATTAAAACTTTATTGGTAAATGAATTATATTAATTTTTAAAAATTATATACTTTATAATTATAAGTTTTCATTGTTTTTTTTTTTTAAATAGAAAAAAAATAAAATGTGCATTCCACTTGACATCTATACTATATTTGATGAAATGCATGAGAACATCTTAAAAGAATTGTTAAATTTTTCTTTTTTTTGTTTTTCTTTCAATAATTCTTTTATTATCATTTTTATCGTATTTATTTGAACTTCAAAAAAAACAAAAATAAAAAAAAATGGAAAAAAAAGAAATTGATAAAAATAAAAAAAAATAATTTTAATAATATAGAAAATTAATAATTAAATTAATTTTAATAATATGAATGGAAAAACTCATAATTATTATTAAATTTTTATTTATAATTGAATATTATCAATAATAATAAACTGATATTGAAAAAATTCTTAAAAATCTATACATTTGCTATTTTTATATGTATAAAATTTTAAAGAACTTGTCTTATACATTTATATATATGTATATATGTTATATATAAATATATATGTTATATGTATATAAATATATAAATATATAAATATATATATATAAATATATATATTATATGTATATAAGTTTACTTCAATATTATATATTAAATAATCAAAAAGAAACAATACAATATTAAATAGATCAAATATAGATAATAATTTGTTATGTTTATAAAAAATTTTTGTTAAAGAAATAAAGATTTATGAAATTCAAAAAAATATCTATTTCTATATTTAATAAAATAATATTATGTATGAAATGAAAATCATTACACGATCCAATATTGTGAATGATTTTAAATATATAGAATGTATCTATTTCAACTATATTTATTTACCATTCAAGATATATATTGATATGTATTTATTTAAATAATTTTTATGTTTCATAATTTTTTATTTATTAATAAAATATTCCAAATAAATTTATTTGAATAATAACCAAATATATATATCACATATATACGAATTATTATAAATTTATTAATACAAAATTATTAAAAAAAATAGAAAAATTCCATTTATCTTATAGCAATTCTCATAACAATCTTGAAAATATTTTGATGCACATAAAATCACGTTTTATTTCTATTTAATAGAAAAGAAAAAGTTGATATCAACATATATATATACTATATAATAATTTTAGTACATAAACTATAAATACATAATATATAACTATACATTTATAAAAATGCAAAATATGAATACTTATAAACAATATTATCTATAATATTAGTTAAAAAAGAATCAATTTATTCTTCTGCTATTATTGTTTAAGAAAACACTGTCGCTGTTCATAACTCAAAATAACTAAAAACAATATATTAATAATAATAAAAAAAAAAAATTAATAATAATTTATCGTTGTTGATATATAAAAATAATATATAAAAATATTTTAATGAAAATAAATAAAATATTATGCATTTATCCTTAAAAAAAATTGAAGTATAATACGCATCATCTACAGTTATTCACAAAAATATTCGAATATTTCTTTTTTCTTTTCTTTTTTTTCTTTTTTTAATGATCTATACATCTTTTTTAATTATAGAAAAAATGAATTCAAACTTGTTTTTTTCGATAAAATATTTATTATATTTTATAAACATAAATAATTTAGTTAACTAACTTGACAATAAAATAATATTAAAAATTAAATATTGAAATCATAACTATTTTTCATATCAAAAAATATTCGAACTCTTTAAAAATTTATAGTTTATAAATATAATATAATATAAATATCTTTAAAAATTTTAGTTAATAAAATAACTAAAATAGTAAATTTTTTAATAATTAAATATTAAATTAATTAAATATTTGTTTTTGATATTTTCTTAATTAATCATAATATTTTGAATAATCAAAAATAATTAAGATATTATATCAAAACTATTAGATCAAAAATTATTTTTTATTAACAATATATTTTATATTTTATTTTTATTTTAAATGAATTTGTTATTTTAATGTATTATATATTTTATATATTTATGTTTTTTAGTATGTATTATAATTTTTTATTCATTCAATGATCCAATTGTTTGCATGTGGATGTCCATGTAACTGCATAATATATAATATTTGTTAATTTAATTCGATAACTTAAATATGAATTGTGAATATTTTTGTACAAATAAAAGTATTTTTTTTTTTTATTTCTCCTATAATACTCAAATAACAAATCAGCAAATTTTTTTGAGATTTTATATACAAAATTATATTATTATAAAAAATTATTACATTTGATTTTATAATAGAATATATAAAATAAAAAATTATTTAATCTGATTTATTGTTTGAAAATTAAAAAATAAACCAAAGAAAAATACATTTTTAATTTACAAGAATATTCAAACACATTGTAATTTTGAGTTATCATAATTGAGGAATCTTGTATAAACATTCTCATCAAACTATCGATAAAAAATAACAAAATACACTAAAGAAAAAGAATAAATGGATTTATCTAAATTAGGAATAAAATATACAGTATATTATTAAAAAATAATTTTAATTAAAAAAAATACTTAATTTTTAGATTGCTTAAAATATATTATAGAATCAAAAAGATATCAAAATCATATTTAATTTTTATAAAATTTGCTATTTTATTATAAATTTTTAAAGAGTCTGAATATTTTTGTGACGCAAAAAATAATTGATTTCAATATTTAATTTTTAATATTATTTTATTAACAAATTAATTAATTAAATTATGCTTATATTTATAAAGGATAATAAATATTTTATCGAAAAAAATAAATTTGAATTCATTTCTTTTATAATTAACAAAGATATATAAATCATTAAAATTAAACATATGTTAGTGTCCGAATATTTTTGTGAATAAATATATATATAACACGTGATAGCAAGAGTTAAATTTCATTTCATGTAAATGAAATACTGATTAATCTTAAAAAAAATAATTACTATAATTCCTGAAAAACTAATTTGACTGATATCAATATTGTTATTGATGCATGTTATATTCGAAACGAATAACAATTTTATTTATATTTATTATATTTATATTATATTACATTTCATTAATTCCAATTCTTAATATTCTGTAATAAATAAGCATTTTTTTTCGATCTGTAAAAATAGTGCAAATAAAGGACTAAATATAATATATTATATATAATATAATGTATAAGTATATAATAAATTTTGTTATCGATTTGTTGAATAATAACATGTATGAAAAATTAACTAAATAACAAATGTAAATAATTACAAAAATTTTATTAAATTTTATATTATATATTATAGAAATAAGCATTATAAATAATAGATATATTTTATCCGAAACATAGGAAAATCATAGTTTAAAAATTACTTCAAAAAAAAAATTGTATTTATATTTCTTATATTATATTTATTATTTGAATATAAGTGTTTAAAAATTGTATATGCGTTGCATATACGAAATATGGTTAGGTTAGATTAGATTATAATTTTTTGGAAATATATATATATATATATATATATTATATTATATATATATATATATATGATATATAAAATATTATAAATATAAATATAATATATATAAAAATATATATAAAATATATATAAAATATATATAAAATATATTATATAAAATATATATATATATTATTTTAATCAAAGTTTTTTATTTACATAGGGGAATGAATGAAGAGAAGGAAATCCATCCATCTAGAATATTTAAAAAATCTAATCTAATCTAATCAATTTATCGCAATTACAAATACATTTATAATTTCATTTTTAAATATTTATATTCAAATAATGTAATAATTTATACAATATTTTTTTTATAACTTTCAAATTGCAATTGTTTCATGCCTTAAACAAAGAACATGTTACTCACGTTCCTTTCTTCTATACATATCCAAAATTTCGCAAAATTGGTATTAAGATCACCTTTTATAAATAATTGTTCAAACAAAATTTACCAAAAAAAAAAAAAATTGAACAGAATTTATATCAAGCACTAAATTTTTAACATTAAATTTTCTATTGCTTATTTTATTTTTTGTAAATGCATTATTACCAATTTTTTTGCCTTTATTATGATCTTGAACCAATTTCTACGATATTTGTATGAATTTTTTACAAATCAATAAATCAAATTAATAAATGTTCATCACTACACTACAATGTAACAATAAGAATTTTTTTTATACTATATCTAAGCACCAGTTAATATCAAATTATATGAAGACTAATTAAAAAATTGAAATAAATCAAGTTATTGTTTTTTATAAGTTTATGCTTATATATATTTATAAACACAATTTGTATAAAGATTCATAAATCAAATTGAACAAAGATAATAGGAAAAAATGTAACATCACTTAAGACAAAAGATAATTCAAAATGGTGGACACTGCATCAAACATGCTAAAAACAGTTACATGAAGTTTTTTACTATATTTTTTATATTTTTTACTATATTTTTAAAATAAAATAAGTTATAGATCAAATAGATTATCAACAGTTATCAAAAATTTCATTTTTCCGAAATTATTAAATTTATATTTAAATTTATATAATATAAGATATGTATTATAATAAGCATATTTAAAATTATTTATGTTTAAAATTATAAGAATAAAATAAAAATTAACAAATATAATAAAGCAAAATAAAATTTATATTTTTAATAATAATTAATAATAATTAAATTGCATTTCATAAATATTTTGAATACTTTGAAAGTAAAAAATTTTTTTTTTAATTTTCATTTAATTTTCATGATTTTGTCCAAATGTATGATTTTTGTCTTTATTTCAAGATAATTATCTGAAATTGTGTCTATAAATATATATATTTAGAATTCCATGTTATTAGTTCTTTTATACATTGTTTTTTCTATGTTGGTACTGAAACATTCGAAAATTCCTAGTCTATTAAAATGATACGATTCATATATTTACTTTGTATAGATATTCAATTTTTAATTTATAATTTAAAAATATGATATTATTTTTTTTCGTAAAATTATAATATTATAAATTACTCTCATATTTCATAAATATATACTATTTGAGAAAATAATAATAATATATACTAAAAACTAATATTCAAGTTTTTTTGTTTACTTAAGCAAAAAAAGTATAATATACAAATTGAATAATAAAACAATATTTCGTAACATTTTTGTAATGAATTTCAAAATAAAAAAAAAAAAACGAAAGCTAAAGGAAAAAAAGAAAAGAATAAGAAAATGAAAAAAGAAAAGGAAAAGAAAAAGAAAAACAAATATAAAATATAATTTAAAAAAGACACTAAAATTTTAATACTTTGCTTTACTACTGCACAGTGGTTTTGTAATGCATGCAGATACTGGTGAGGCAAATAGACTATAAGTCTAGCAATGCATGCTGGTTCTACAGCATTATATCGCACTGTAAGAATAGTTGCAGCGGCGTTCCGCTTACTGCCTATAAGTCGCCATTGTTTCTTAAAGTGAGCAAATGAGTAAACGAACAAAGAGACTAAAATCAATGTACAATAGTGAATATTGTATTTCCTTATCAATAAAAACTAATCAAAAATTAGGAATAATAAATAGCATGTTCTATGCTTTAAATTTTATGTTATTTTCTTATTTATTTATGTAGAATTAAAAAATCGACAAAAGAATTTAGAAATCGCATTTTGAAAAAAAATGCATTCAATATTTATTTCTTAATTGTGATGCTTAATATAATAGTGATGCTTTTATAATTTTTGCAGTGATAATAGTGATGCTAAGTGTTGTGTTCTTCCATGCTAGAATCAGTGAAAGAAAAATCTTAATAGACAATCCAATTGTATTTAATGCGTTTCTTTGATTGCTGATTAATTAAATTAATTATCGCGGGAAAAACTTTTACAATTAAAAAAATCAAATTTCTTGTGGTCATTCATTATTTTTTTTTTTTAAAAATTATTGTTTACATAGTGATAAAGATTTCGTAATTATTATTTATTATTGTTATATTATAATCTGCTTGAACGAAATTCGAACAATTTTTTTTATATCTAAAAATTGAATTTTCATTTTGTGGAACATTATGTGATACTCTCTAGACCTTGCTATTTGCTTCCTCCATCATTTTCGCGTTTGTGATGATCAATATAAAAAGGTTAGTATTGCTAATTATCAATAATAAAAATAAAATAATAAATTTAATTATTCAAAATGAAAATTTGAATTATTTTGTTTTGACAAATAGATTTAATTAAATTGGGATCGATATATATCCTAATATTAATACAAGTTCGATTAAACATATTTTGATAAATATAACAATAATACATGTTATGATAATGTTCTTTTAGAAATAAAATATAAAAATTAAAAAGAATATAGAAATTAAAAAACGTAATTTTTTAATCTTTAGAGACAATAAAAGACAAGACTAATAAATGGAGCAAAAATTTGACATTTAGAGTTTAGACATTGGTATGCGCAGATCCATTTCTTTTCGCGCATCATTCGAATAATAGGATATGAAAAGATATATGCAATTCGCGGTAAAGAAAACATTGAACGAAACCAATTGAAACACGTGTACTTTGGTAAATAATGTATTATTCTCAGAAGTTTTCCCTATATCTGTCAAATTCTTTACATATATTTTTTTCAATCATTGTCAATTGTAATGAACATTTCCTTACATTTATTCATTTCATATTATTATGATTTTTTTATTTCAAAAAAATATATATAATAAAAAATAATATAATATAAAAGTAATGTATTTAAATTGTGGTATTGCGGAAATTTTACATGAATAATACAATTAATATTAACAATTTAAAATATATATAAAATAAATATATATATATATATATATTTATAAATAGATAATACATATTTTTTTTATATTTTTATATTTTTTATATTTTTATTCATTTTTATAAATAATTGAAATCATTGTTTGTTGTGTATATATTATTATTTTATGATATTTTAATTTTTTATATAATATACTAAAATTCTATAATATATTAAAAAACTTAGATTATATATAGAAAAAAATTTTTTGTGGATGAATAAATAAAAGTGATTAAATTATTTTATAATGATAGCAAATAACAAAAGCAATAATAATAATAACAAAGATTATTTATTGTCTACTATGTTCAATTATTTATAATATCTATTTATTATTTCAGAATGCAAGAATTTTTTTTATATCAAGAAAAACGTTTTTGTTATATGACAACAATGTTAATATTGTTGCTATTATATCTAAGTGATGTACATCTTGCAAATGGTAAGTGTGTATAGAAATTATTTGTATCAAATCAAATGTAAAGCAAAAATATTTTATAAGTTATTATATAATAATATGTGAGATTATATGTTTGACAATATATTAAGACAACAGAATTATATTACATATATTAATATAAGACAATAGAAAACAGAATTAATAAATTCAAATTTTTATTTAATAGATAATGATTTTTGCTTAAATATTCAATTACATTTTTATTTTTGAAGAAGTTAAACATTTATAAAAAAAATTCACAATTAAAATGACATTCACAATTAAAGAAATAATTGAAAGAATAATGTTTTAAAAAATTATCTTAGGCTCATGCGAGTTTCCCATTGCATGGACTGGAGAATGGTATCAATATGGAAAACCAGTATCAATTACTGTAAATACAACATTTCTGGGTGAAAGGATGTGTGTAGAACGGTCAGAACATTCTTATATTGTATAGTAAGTATTGCAATATTTTTGAGAATAATAAAAAATATTAAAAATAATAAAATAAAAAAAGATTAATAGACAAGGTATAAGCAAAATTGCAAAACAAAATTATATAATCATTATATAATATTTCAGCGGTGATAATTGCTATTATTGTATAATTGTTAATGATCGACATGAGAATGTGATTCAATTTCGTGAAGGTAAATCCAAATTTCTTTCCAAGAAATGTATGTATTATAATTTGATATTTTATTTCTCAAATATAATTTATTTTCTTTTTCTGTCAGGATGGTGCAATGCTGAACAAACCACTTTGGATGATATGTGTTCAAATACAATTAAATCCGATGATACTTTATATTCAATGTTTCGTGTTAATTCCAAACCAATACCCTGCCCTTTTAGTGGACCATCATTTACATTTACCTATGATAAAGGTTTTGGTGAATGTGCAATGCCTATTAGTCTTGGAGAGAAATGCACTGATGAAAGTAAATTGCTTCTCAAATATCAGGCTTGTCCAGATATTGAACGAAGTGAAAGTAACAGTAAGCTCAATATTATTATTATAAATTAACTTATTGAATATGGATTATTATTATAAAAATAAATTTCTTGAATAAGTATGTTTTTATATTATTATTTTTATTGATGAATGCATTTTTTTCATATTTTAGCGGAAGAATTACAATGTCTTGCTGTATGGAACGATGGTCGTAATAAATATCTTGTTGGAACATTGAAAGGAAGAAGTATATCGGGTGCCGAAAAAACATATAGGTACATACTATATATAGAATGGACCAAGACAAATTGATACAATAAAATTATTTGCACATTTTATATGTATAACTAGATTATAATATATATATCAATATATACTATATTTACTATATATTATATTTTATATTACATATATATATACTATAAATATACTATATACTATACTATATTTTATATTATATATATATATATATAATTAATATATTATATAGATATATATTTTTTATTTAATTGTTGTTTATAATAGAATGTCAATATTATACAATCATTTTCATTTATATAGAAAAAAATTTTTATGTCGATTTTGCAATCTTTAGATATATTACATAAAATTTTATATTTCAAATTATTCTATTCTTTACATTGAAAATAAATTTTTTTTTATTTTATTCATATATATCATATTTTTAAAAATATGAAAATATTTTTATGTAATAACTTTCTGTGGGGCGTATTGATACATCTTCTTTGAAGTATGTTGTATCAATTTGTTCCAATTATCTCTAATTAGATTTTTTCTTTTTTTTCTAGAAAAATGGTTTACACAATTATATAAAGAATATTGTGATGAAATATTCTAAGATATTTTTGACAAAGCTTATACTACAAAAGAAGGTTCATTATCAAAATGTAAATATATATAAAACAAATAAGATGATTTTATTAAGACATATTAATAAAAAAATAGGAATCCTGATATAAAAAAATAAATTATTCAAAATATTATTAAATTTTAAATAATAATTTAGAACATAAATTATAATTATATTATAATCAACATGACTGAAGTAATATATTTTAAGTAATAAAAATAGTTATTAAGTGATGGAATAATAGCAAGATATTTTATATATGTATTAACATTTAATAACAGAGCAGTATCAACTTGTCCTGCTATGGGGTAAGTTGATGCATTTTGATTTCATTAAATAAAAGTTTTCTAATTTATTTTATATGTATTTTTTCAAATATTCACTTATATAGAAGAGCCAATATTTTAATATATTTTTTATTAGGTAATTAATTTAAATAAAAAATTGAAAAAATTAAAAACTGAGAAATGTATCAACTTGTCTCGGTCTTTCTTATATGCATGTGTATTATTAGTCATTGATATAACAAAAATTGCTTTTCATATTCAGTATCAATTTTTTTTTAATTTTTTTCAATCAGATGTTTTCTGTATGAAGAGAAAACGCATCATCAGGGAAAAGTAGTTTATTTACTCGCTCAATCAGGCGAGCCAACTTGTAACGGCTTAACTACTGTTTCTGAAGGATCACCAACTATAAAACTTACAAAAGGTATATAAAAATTTTTAATTTTGATCAAGAATTTTAATTTTTTATACTATTTATAGTTGATAAAGAGCACAACAGATGTAAATATCCTTCGTGGATTACTGAACATCATGACTGGCGTTCTTTGGATGGTTCTAAAATTTATCATTTCACAAATAAAAATGCAACACTTAAAATTAAAATACAAAAAGTCGATGGAGATATGTTTCATGAAGAAAAGATTGTCTGTCATAATTTAGAAAAATTATATCCAACAGAAAATTCACAAGGATATAAAGTAAAGTTAATCGCTCATGTTACTAGTGGATGGTAAGTAGTAATTATAGCATGTTATAGATCTAAAACTATAATATGTAATAAGAATACTCTGTTACAGTGATATTGGTTATGTTTGTATGATATTTCACAAAAGAGATCATCACATTATAGAATTACAACAATCAAGTAAGTTCAACTTGACATTTTATTTTTTGAATACTTGAACTATATTATTTTGCTATTTCAAATATTAAACCTTTTTAGATCAAAAAGCTATAATGCCAGATGAAGCATGTTCTCTTATAGATATATCTACAATGCCATATACCACTTTAATAAGTAAGTAACTTGAAATTTAAATAAGAGCATATCTACTAAAATCATATTTTAAAATATTCAATATTTCTTTTATTTATAAAATTGTCATATTTATAAAATAAATAGTATATGAATTTTATTTAAATATATATATATATATAAAGATAATAAAAATTTTTTTTATTTCAATAAAAAATAAAATTTCTAAATCAATTTTAAAAAATGATTTTGGTCACGCTTTCTCCAAATATTGAATTTTCTTATATTCTTTATATCAAAATTTCATTTCATTTTATTAAAAGTAATATATTACGTATATTACTTATATAATATCTTACTAAATTCACATTTAAATAAATATAATATAATAAAAATATACGGTCTATTCATAAAAATGTGAGACATCTTTGAAAGGTGGATACTACATATCAAAAAGTTCATATGTACCTATATTCGGTTTAATTAACGAGATACAAGCATTTTAAATTTGTATTAAATAGAATGAGAATGCTCAATTAAACGTGCAATAATACTGCATTACAATATCGCTTGCATAACAGAGTCCTTTAATGAAAATAAATATATTGATCAGACATTTTTTTTATATATAATTATATAATTACATATTATATAATTATTTTGAATTTTTTATTATTTCTGAATTTCAATGTAATGTAATATATAATGTACGTAAATATCATATATGTAATAATTAAATATGCAACATTTTTATATCGTTTTAAAAAAAAAAATTTTAATTATACAAATCGAAATCTATGTAACTTGTTATTTAATAAAAATTTACCTTGGACAAATTATAGCAAATTTCACAATATTTGACACTATGTGATATGTGATATTTTAAAATCATAGATAAATCATTGTATTACATTCAATTTGCCGTAGTTGCTGAAATCCAAATAGAAGTAAATCAAAGCTTATTCATAAAATTTCGAATTAGAAAGATTGAATGTTTTTATACGCATAATTGTTCTTTGATTATTTTTATATATATCTGAAGTATTAAAAATATTTGAATTTATTTAAATTTCAGATTATTAAACATGATTTAATAAAATTACTGACAAATCTTCATCTTTATTTCATTTATATTCAATATTTCTTATGCAAAAAGAAATAATCGATTTAAATATCACATATTAATACTACGAATCAATATTACATATTAATATCACGTATCCATAAAAAATATATTCATATAGCAATTGTTTTTTTATGCTATGAATGAATGCTACAAATTCACTAATTTTTTTTTTTTACATTTTTATTTCTTATTTATAAACAAATAAAGATCAGAACAAAGCAACACTTTAGCAATAAGAAATTGTTGATTTATATTTTTTATAAATACTTTTGTATTTAATACACACTAACATAAGATTCGATTTCGAATATTACTATCTTATTTTTTGTTTCTATCTAGATTCTTTTTCTAATGCCCACAATCAACGTTAAATTGTTAGCAACGCTATTTCGGTAATACATTATCGTATACCGCGAAGTTCGTAAGTTCAGAATTGATGAAATAATGCATATTTGAATACAATAAAGTCTAAAGTTCAAAATAAAATCTTAATAAAATGATAAAGTATAATATAAAATTAAAAGTATATATAAAAATATTTATATAAAATTAAATTATATAATAATAAATAATCGATTATTTGAAATAATTTTATTTTTAAAAGTTAATATGAATAGTGAATAAAAAAAAATATGCAAAATTAAAAATAATTAAAAAGAAAATGCAATGCTTATATGATTTTTTTAATGGATATAAAACGCGGTATTAATATATTAAAATATAGATATTAAATTTTGACTATTATTTTTTTCTATTTAATAATTTCATATTGGAATAAAAAACATTGAATTCGAATGAAATAGAGATAAAGATTTTTCAATTGATCTGTGAAATTTAAATTGATCCAAGTATCATTACTGACTTTCTTGTACATGTGAATAGAAACAAATTTGTAATTTGCAATTGACTGCAAAAAAACATTCAATCTTTCTAATCTGATCTTATGGGAATTTTGATTTTCTCTTATTAATTTCGATAAATAAACAAGTCATTAAGTGTCATACAATAATTCAATTTATGGATTTAAATAAAGTGATGTATATGTTAATTTTCTAAAATTTACGCGGGAAGTTAAGTTTTTGTTAAATAAGAAGTATTTAATATTACGATACACTGAAATTCAGAAAATTCAGAATTATATGTAAAAAATGTCAATTTATTAATTAAAAAAGATTGGAAATAGCGGAGTCTTTCAATGATAATAAGATATTTTGGCGTACATCTAGTTGAGTATTCTCATTCTTTCGTCTCACTTTAATACAAACTTAAAATACTTATAACTCGTTTATTAAACTTGTCGGACCTATATCTATATGAACATTTTCATCGTTTTGAAATATAGGACTCACCTTGTGAAGGTGATTCACATTTTTATAAACCTTATATATATATAAGAATTTTTGAAAATATTTATATTTATATAAAACAAATATAAAAAAAAGATTATATTTGTAGTTTAATTTAATAATTAATCAATTAATAAATTATATCAATAGTGAAAAAAATATTAAAATTTAATTATTATTAATTTTTAATTTTTATAATATTAAAATATTTTTTTTATCTAGAAGTGGTAATAACTATAATTAATAAGTGATAAAATAGTTAACTGCAGAATCTAGTTTTAAAAATCTTTTACAGAATGTCTAATTATAATTAAACAATAACAAATATAGAAGGCAAAGCTCTTATTATAAATTTTACGAAAAGAGTGAAGCAAAACAAAGTAGCATTACATTTTTATTCAATAAAAAATGGAGAATTCATTGTTGAAAACATTATTGTTATTAAAAATTTAAAAATTATTAGAAAGTAATAAAAATCTTTAATAGAAGATAAGAAAAATTAAAGAAAATAAATAAATAATAAATAATAAGTTCAGTTGATTTCATTATAATATTTTTAGTACTACAAAATGGTATGCACCAATATTGTAATGATATATATAGATATATCAGATGATATATATAGATATATATATATATATATATATATATAGATTATAGATTTATATATTTATATATATTTCATTATAGATTTCATTTTTTGAGCAGATGGCATCATCGAAGTAGATTTTTTGGTGATGTAGTTGCTTGTAAGTTGGAATATAATCGATATCAAATAGAATAATCAAATTTTTTTTTTATAAAATACATAGCAATTTTATTGATAATATAAAGAAAACTATTTAATAACATTTTATGTTTATTTCTTAGACAAATTTAAAATTTTTGTAAATAATATAATAATTTTTTATTACAAAGTTACATTATATAAATATTATATTACATAGATAATATTAACAGTTATATATACTATTAGTAATTTAAAGCATGTACATATAATAAAGTCAATAGATCACAAAAATGCAGAAAAAGGAAATATCTCGAGAAACGCTCTTATTCAAAGAATTCTTCAATTTCAGCTATATGATTATAAAATATAAGTTGATTCCTTATTATAATAGGTTCTTCATTACGTCAAAGAAAATGTCCTAATCCTGGACGATACATTGTACTTGGACCATTTGATATATCTACTTCGTTTCACCAACAACATCATAATGAAAGACATTCTAAAATTATTAAAAGAACTTGGCATGAAGAATTACCTCAAAAAGAATTACACGAACAATATCAACAAATTCATCATCATCATCATCATCATCATCATCATCATCATCATCATCATCAACAACAACAACAATATGAAGGAGAACAACATCAACAACAAAAAGGAGATTGTAAGAGTACCAATGTTCAAATAGGTTGTGTCTCATCAAATCAGACAGAAATTGTTATTGGAAAAACATGTGATACTGAAGAAACAAGTAAGCATTCTTTATATCATACTTATTTTTTATATTTTTTATTTATACGAATTTTAAATATGAAAAAAATGAATAAATGTTGTAGCATATTATTGTCATGGCAGTTGGAAAGAAAAAGATACTTGGTATACAATAGTGTCACTAAAAACCAATCAAGCTTCTTTAAGTTTCGGACAAACTTTTTGTTTCTCTATGCGATTTACTAATAATATAGAAAAAACATCCATGACTGCAAAAGCGGCTAAAACAAAAGTCTCTGAACAAAAACTTTGGTTAACTAAATTAGATCGCATTTGTCGCAGAGAACAAGTTGAAGATGAACGGTCTTATACACTTATTAATCAAGGTATTTCAAACGAAAAATGTAAATTTGTTTTTTTTTCTTATTTTTTTTTATTTCCAGCTTTTTTTAGTTTTTTTTTTTCATATATTTCTTTGTTATTTTTAAACTTGCTTTGTGAAATATTTATTGAAATATAAAACGTTTTAAATTATAATCTAATAATAATTTTATCATTACTATTTCAGGCATTTGCGAAGACGTGGAAAAAGTGTATTCTAGTTTAGCATCACTTTTTTCTAATTCTAGAATCTTATATATTGCAGTTATAGGAAATTATGCCGCATACATATTTTTAATAAGATGATATGCCACTTCCACATGAATTGAATATTTTTAATAGAATTTCTTTTTTTATTTTATTATTATTATAATTTTTCTTCTTCTTCTTCTTCTTCTTCTTCTTATTATTATTATTATTATTATCATTAATATTGATATTATTATTATTATTATTATTATTATTAAGTATTAAGCATGTGGATTCAACTAAACACAGAAAACGATCAACAAACCTCTACGATTTTTTAATTTCTATAAGAATTATTTTAAATTTTTGTAAGAATCAAGAATGAATAATTTAATTTAATTGATTAAGCTTCACAATTCGTAACATATCAGGTATTAATTTATAATTATTTTAATTTTCATAATGTTCGATACTAATTAATAGCTTTTTTTACTTTCATTTTATTTCTTCTTTTCATAAAAGAAAATTTTTGCGCTATTATATATATATGTATGTATGAATTTATATATATATATATATATATATATATATATTCATAAATATGAGAGATCTTTGGGTTTCAAACTTCAAAACGATGAAAATGTTCATATAGATATAGGTCCGACAAGTTTAATAAACGAGTTATAAGTATTTTAAGTTTGTATTAAAGTGAGACGAAAGAATGAGAATACTCAACTAGATGTACGCCAAAATATCTTATTATCATTGAAAGACTCCGCTATTTCCAATCTTTTTTAATTAATAAATTGACATTTTTTACATATAATTCTGAATTTTCTGAATTTCAGTGTATCGTAATATTAAATACTTCTTATTTAACAAAAACTTAACTTCCCGCGTAAATTTTAGAAAATTAACATATACATCACTTTATTTAAATCCATAAATTGAATTATTGTATGACACTTAATGACTTGTTTATTTATCGAAATTAATAAGAGAAAATCAAAATTCCCATAAGATCAGATTAGAAAGATTGAATGTTTTTTTGCAGTCAATTGCAAATTACAAATTTGTTTCTATTCACATGTACAAGAAAGTCAGTAATGATACTTGGATCAATTTAAATTTCACAGATCAATTGAAAAATCTTTATCTCTATTTCATTCGAATTCAATGTTTTTTATTCCAATATGAAATTATTAAATAGAAAAAAATAATAGTCAAAATTTAATATCTATATTTTAATATATTAATACCGCGTTTTATATCCATTAAAAAAATCATATAAGCATTGCATTTTCTTTTTAATTATTTTTAATTTTGCATATTTTTTTTTATTCACTATTCATATTAACTTTTAAAAATAAAATTATTTCAAATAATCGATTATTTATT
This sequence comes from Apis laboriosa, assembly GCF_014066325.1. NCBI lineage: Eukaryota > Metazoa > Arthropoda > Insecta > Hymenoptera > Apidae > Apis > Apis laboriosa. Next base: position 113,565 of record NW_025221248.1, read on the forward strand.
ATTATATAATTTAATTTTATATAAATATTTTTATATATACTTTTAATTTTATATTATACTTTATCATTTTATTAAGATTTTATTTTGAACTTTAGACTTTATTGTATTCAAATATGCATTATTTCATCAATTCTGAACTTACGAACTTCGCGGTATACGATAATGTATTACCGAAATAGCGTTGCTAACAATTTAACGTTGATTGTGGGCATTAGAAAAAGAATCTAGATAGAAACAAAAAATAAGATAGTAATATTCGAAATCGAATCTTATGTTAGTGTGTATTAAATACAAAAGTATTTATAAAAAATATAAATCAACAATTTCTTATTGCTAAAGTGTTGCTTTGTTCTGATCTTTATTTGTTTATAAATAAGAAATAAAAATGTAAAAAAAAAAAATTAGTGAATTTGTAGCATTCATTCATAGCATAAAAAAACAATTGCTATATGAATATATTTTTTATGGATACGTGATATTAATATGTAATATTGATTCGTAGTATTAATATGTGATATTTAAATCGATTATTTCTTTTTGCATAAGAAATATTGAATATAAATGAAATAAAGATGAAGATTTGTCAGTAATTTTATTAAATCATGTTTAATAATCTGAAATTTAAATAAATTCAAATATTTTTAATACTTCAGATATATATAAAAATAATCAAAGAACAATTATGCGTATAAAAACATTCAATCTTTCTAATTCGAAATTTTATGAATAAGCTTTGATTTACTTCTATTTGGATTTCAGCAACTACGGCAAATTGAATGTAATACAATGATTTATCTATGATTTTAAAATATCACATATCACATAGTGTCAAATATTGTGAAATTTGCTATAATTTGTCCAAGGTAAATTTTTATTAAATAACAAGTTACATAGATTTCGATTTGTATAATTAAAATTTTTTTTTTTAAAACGATATAAAAATGTTGCATATTTAATTATTACATATATGATATTTACGTACATTATATATTACATTACATTGAAATTCAGAAATAATAAAAAATTCAAAATAATTATATAATATGTAATTATATAATTATATGTAAAAAAAATGTCTGATCAATATATTTATTTTCATTAAAGGACTCTGTTATGCAAGCAATATTGTAATGCAGTATTATTGCACGTTTAATTGAGCATTCTCATTCTCATTTAGCATTCTCATTTAATACAAATTTAAAATGCTTGTATCTCGTTAATTAAACCGAATATAGGTACATATGAACTTTTTGATATCTAGTATCCACCATTCCATTCCACCATCCACATTCAAAGATGTCTCATATTTTTATGAACATTATGCAGTTGTATTCTTTCTTATTTTATTATTATATTAATCAACTTTTATTATCGTACTTATATTTCGCTAATTGTTGATATAACTGAGTAATTCTATATCAGAAAATAAATCGAAATTATAGAATAAAATTTTACGCTTTGTTTTCTAAAAAATCAATTTTAAATATTCAAGACATAGTCAAATAACATGTATTCGGCGAATATTTAAAATCACATTTCTATAATAAAAAACAAAATCTGATATAAGAAAATTTCATTCTCTATTTTCGATTTATTTTTTTTATGTAGAATCATAAAAAATCTTTTTAATTACACCACTAGTTATTCAAAACTATGTATATGTTGATTCAGTCTGATATAGGTAGGGATGTACTTAGATCTTAGATTTTAGATCTTATGCCCGTCCGTTTCATATAATGGTCGAGATTTTGCTCGAGAATATCTATTTACATCCTATAAATCTGTATATTTGCACTTGTATTTTTTATATAAGTATATGTTGAAATCGAGCGAAAGATTTGCTCATATATTAAGAAACCACAGGTATTAATTTCTATTTAAAGATAAAAACAACGATACCTCGATCGTTTTTTGTGAGACCGAGATTTAAGATTTAAAACATATATTAGTATATTATCAACTGATAAGATATTATGCACCTGCTTTTTTGTAAATATAAGCAGGCTATAATGAAATAAGACCATGTTCGATCACGAACAAAATTAATGTAGTCCTATCATTGCTAATTTCATTAATTTAATGCATAACAATTACAATAAGAAAGAAAATACTTTTATCTCTTAACCATTTTGTATATAATAATTTAAACATTGTATAAAGACTTTTAAAAAGGATATAGGTTTTATCACTTACATAGTCATTTATTATAGTTAAATATCGAGTGTTATTTTAAAAAGGATTTTTTATCATATTCATTTATTGTGAAAAATTGATAAATCGGAAAGAATGATAGTGGAAAAATAACATTCGATTAATGCGTTTCGAAATATGCAAAATAATGGTCTAATGCGATTAAAATTCGTTAAAATATAATTAAAATTGGAATTAAAAATTATAATTAAAAATATAATTAAACTGGAATTAAATCGGCGATCTATGATGCTCTTGTTTTCTTTTATATATTGATAACGTGTACGTATTGTGCCTAATCAAAATATCATTTTTTTTAAATTAATGACAGATTTTCTTACGATGAGATTATAGTATTTATTAATCTTATTGTATTTTCAACTATTTGTTATTGTTCATAAATGAAAATAGAGTGTAATTATGCTGAATTTAAGAATAAACGCGTGTAAGCAAAATATATATATATATATATATATATATATATATATATATATATACACACACAAATGCACGCGTTCACATATATACTTTCAGATACATGTACACAACATTCATATAATATATTATTATATAATATATATTATATTATATTATATAATAATATATACTAATTATATTTATAATATATTATATTATATTATATTATAAACAATTAAGACTGTTCTGAAATTCGTATAATATTCAAGTACGATAATGTGCTGGTTCTAATCCGTAAGATAGACAAATTTTTAAGATAAATTCTTATTTTTATACGCATAAAACTATCGTTCCAAACTCGATCCTTATTCTTTACCATATATTTATATTTATTCTTTTATTTGATTTATGTTACCTTATTTATTTACTTCTGATGAATTCAAAATTTATTTGTACTTCACTAAGTTCCTGATATGTTATCTATTATTTTGATAGAAATTAAGCACTTTATCGTGCGTCTTATTAAACTTGATTTGATCTATTTTATAAACACAATTTAACATATTCTGATAATTATTAATGATCATACCCTTTTTTATATATACATGAATAAAATAAATGAAAGAAAATTATTGTTGTTGTTGTGGGGTGAGTATTGATAAATCACGTAAAAATTAGCAAAATTAATATTAATCAAGTTAGAATTTAAATATTATAAATTTAATGTACATTGAAATTTTTATACTTTCTATGTAAATAAAATTCAACGTAAGTATAGAGAAAAATACTCATGATTTAAATGATAATTTTTTAGAAAAAATTATTAATATATATTATACTTACGTATGCAATTTTGTTACATTTTTTATATTGATTGTATGTATCTATTAATTTGAATGTAAAATTAAAAAAAAAGAATAGGAAAAAAACAGTAATATGTATACTTAAAAATAAGTAATATGTATACTTAAGAACCATGATTTTTTTATTAAAATATTTTATTAAAATAATATCACCGCAACAACGACGATGGTGATGATAATAAAAATAATGACAGCGAAAATAAAATTAAAAATAAAAGCAAGAAGCATACAAGATTTTAACTTTTAAAAACTTATGTATTATTTATGTTACAAATATTAAAGTAAACGAATGTATTCTATTGAAAATGGATCGATTATATAATAAGTATTATAATAAAAGATAAATACAATTGTGACAGTATATTAGAGAATATATTATTTAATACGTATATACAATTATTTTTTTTTTTTAAATAAAAAATCGATGAAAATACGAAAGAAAATTATTGCGAAATAATATAATGGATTTCGATTGTAAGAATAAGTAAAAAGAGATAAAGATTATGATTTAGTGATTTGAAATAAAATATCGTCACTTTTACTTTGTAAAGATTCCTGATCAATATTCTATAACTACTATGTGTAACATTTATTATTATATTTTGAATATGAGAAAATACACATACATTATACTATCATATAAAGAGATTTATGCATATTTTATCTTACACGTAAATAAATACTTACAAACATTTATATAAACATACAAATAATCATTATTATATGTAAAAAAAAAAAATATCGTTTAATTAAAATGCAATATTGCATGTGAATGTTATTAATTATATTGTATATATAAATATATAATCAATAGCGAGATTTTTTTTAGTTGAAATGAACAAAAACGAAAAAAAGAAAAAATTATAAATTATTTGTTATAGATTGAATTTGTTTTGTAAATAAGATTTTTTCATAATAATTCATGTTTCATACATTTATTATTTTTTTTTTTCTTAATTTCTTTTTTTTTTTTTTATTCAGTATATTCTATATTCATGTTTTATTCAGTATATTTTATTATATTCTATTATAAATGTGAAAAATAATATATCGGTAAAATATATGTAAAAATATGTAACGTAAGGATCGATAAAGATATGTCTAATGTTTTGATAAAGCGGTCGATCAACTTGCTTGTTTTGATTTAACGTGTATATAAACTAAATCGTTTAACTATTAGAGACTATGCGCATATCTTCTATTTGCCTTATATCCTCTATTTGCCTCTATTTATATTATTAACCTTGTTCTCTCTTTCTCTCTCTCTCTCTCTCTCTCTCTCTCTCTCTCTCTCTTTCTCTTTCTCTGCCTCTATTTGTATTATGTTTTTGTCTCTTTTTTTTTTTGATTAGAAAAAATATTTTTTAGTTATTAGAAATTATTTTTTTTAAATTTATAACTATATTTTATAAGAAGAAAAAATGAAAAATGTAAAATTGAAAAGTAAAATGATGGAAAATAAAATGTAGGGCAAAGATGAGGTGAATGGCACTAGTAATATAGAAAACGGTTGTGCATCTGCGCAGATATACAGATTTATGAGGTTCAATATTTTGTCATGAATATGATCTTCAAAAGTACTCGATGTTGTACATACCTCATAAAATTACGCAATTTTTGATATATATTTAATAAAATGTTTAGATTAATTTCATTTGTTTATTTTATATATATATATATATATATATATATATATATATATATAATATTTGTAATATTTTTTTATTTCTTTCTTTTTTTTCTATGCAAGTAAATTATAAGATCGGTCAATTGATCGAAAATATTTACTATTGCATATTAATTTCAACTGAACTAAAATTGATAATTCTTTGTTTTTCTCAATTATAATGTTATATTTTATTATGATTTATTGATATATTTAATCATATGATATCATTTATTCTTTTTTTTTTTTTTTTATATTTTTCTTCATTTATTTTTTTTTAGTGTTTAACATCGCGCATGAAACAATACTTAAAAAAATTATAATTGATTTATTCATTTAATTTTTTATAAAATGAGAAAAATTTTTAAAAATAAGAAAAAATTCTTTCAATTGTTTTAAACTTGTTCATTTAATATCACTACAAGAAATAGAAAAAATAAATAATTGTAGCATAAGATAAAGAAAAGGAAAAGGAAAACAGAGAATGCAAAATAAAAAATTTTTGAAATAAAATGAAATAAAATATAAAATGAATTGAATTAAATAAAAAAAAAAACTATAATAGTATAAAAAGCTAGTTAATAGAAAAGAACAAAAAAAATAAAGAAATGAATAAGTGGGGGATGGTGCAGATTGGGTGCGACAGTGCTGCTAGTTTAGCAGTTTTCACCCTTTGCAAAAGCGCAAGCGCTAATATCCTTTCTCGAAGTTCTTATTACACGCCAGTAATCCGTGGAATGTGAAGGTAGAAAGTGCTGTTATTTCAAAAGGATATAGCAGGTATTATTCTAAAGGAATATAGCAGGTATTATTTCAAAGAAATATAATAAATCTCTCCTGTTATCTTTCATATTATGAATTATAAAGAAAAAAAAATGTTATTTTAATGAAATTTTGATCGATCTATTAGGTGTGGATTGTTTTTTGTTCATTTGATTTGTATATTTTTTTTCTTTGTATATTTTTATTCACACATTGTTCATTATTTCATCACGATTGATTATTGTTCTTTGATTTGTTCAATCTCATTATTCTGTATTATTCGTTTCTTTTGTTTCATTCGTGCAAATATCTAATTGCTTTATAATGTAATTATAAATATTAAAAAATTCAGTTTTAAACTCGCTTATAAATTTATTTAAATTTCAAGTTAAAATCTGTAATATAATATATATATATAACAAAGTGCATCATGTCTATAATTAAAAAAAATAAGACAAAATAAAAGAAATTAATTATAAAAAAACGATTTGTTTTTTAAAAATTGTGAATATGTATAATATAATGTAGTGTATACTATGAATAATGTGAATATATTTATATAAAAACGTCAATGGTGTTATAATCGGCGTGTATACCTTGTTAAAAATTGAGTAATTGAATTATAATTAATGAAATGATATATTATTGATAATCATTGATTCTTGTAATAATATTGATGATTTATTATTTATTATTATTTCTGATTTTTAGATACATTTGCTTTGATTTATTTTTGTGCTTCTTATTTCTATTTCGCAGATTTTGTTTTCGATGCATAGTAATAATTAATAAGAGTTTAGTGATTATACAAAAAAAAATTTTTTTCATCTAAAAGAAGAAGAAAAAATATCAAATTAATGAATATTTATTAATAACAAATCAATGGTTTGTTAATAACAAGTTTTAATTAATTATGGATGTGGAAAAATTAAATATTTTATAATATATGATTCCGTAAAAGAAATTTGGTAATAATATTTAGTAATGAAGTTATCAAATCATATCCATAAATATCAAATCATATAACGACATAAATATTCATTTGTATGCTGATTCTATTTTTATTCTTTTTACATGTATTCATATATTTTAGTATATTCAATGAAATTCAATGTTAAATTTTTATTAGATCTTATTCAAATGATAAAAAAATAAAAGATTCTACAATTATTCAGATGATATTTGAAACTTCAAATTGTTTCGTTTTGCGTTACAGAGACGCAGCTTATAAATCAATGGTTGATCGAAGAAAAAAGGTTATTGATATGAAGGAGAATAGAGAAGAAAATCGAATAGGATAGAGATGTGGTATTCAAATTTTATGGATGATTAGCCAACTATATAAAAATTTCCAAATAAAATTTAATTAATAATTACATGATATATTTGAAGAATATATAAATGTTGATTAACGTATCACATTATTTCAGTGATCTGGATTAAAAAAGAAAGAAAGTAAAATTAATATTGTATTGTCACACATTCTTTCCTTTTTTTCAATTTTTTAATTGATATATTGTAAAAAAAGAAGTACTGATTGTTACGTGAATAATAGAAAAGAAAGTAAAGAAGCAAGAAATAAAAGTGAAAAAAAATTGGAGATAAAACAAGTACAAAAAAAGAAAGAAAATAAAGCGGACGAACATTGTATAAAAACGTAATAAAAAGGAAGACAAAGAAAAAAAAGAGTAATTGAAGAAGAGAGAAAGGGTGGCATTACGAGGACCAAATAAAAGAGCCTCGTGACGGAGGGGCTTCGTACGGCCCTGGCGCGACTGCGGCATTGCACCCCCACAGGGGGTTCTTTGCCAAACTCACCAAACTCCCCTTCTACACCGGAACATAAAAATCACGTGAGTATCAGAAAATAAAATAGAAATGGATTGAAATATAAAAAGTGATAAAAATTATTTTTTGCGTTATTGATTCGAAAACAGGGATGCCTGGTGGATGGTCGTGGGTCAAACCGTAGAAGCAATGGCAATTCAAAAAATAACGATGGGATCGATTCAACAACAACTGAATCACAGTCGCAATCGCAAATATCACGTGTTTCTAATGCCACGTATCGTTATAATGGAACAGAAAATTCTCGCGAAACCGATTTATTATCGCATGCTGCCTCTGCATTACGGAGATTGCACTTTAAATCTGCAGGCGGAAGTCGAAGTTGCCGCACTGTTCCGAAAGTTGTCGTTATGGGGTCGAGTACTGCTTCCGAAACAACAATTAATACTAGCACTGATAGTGCTAATACAATGCTCACAATGGTAAAATTATAGAAATTAAAATTATGCTATGCATAAGAATATAAAAATATAATTAAGAATGAAGAAAATGTATCTGATTGTATAGGTGACAACAACGGATGGAGAACAACCAGATGACAGTTTTGATTTAATGGACATTCCATCGGAGATGTCACCATCAATTGCTGCTGCATCATCAATGGATGTACCATTATCTGAACCAATTTTATCGGCTCCACTTCCTTCATCTCCGCCAATTCCATCTTCTTCCTCTCCATCGATTGAATATTCGACTGAAGATGAGAAAGGATTTAAAATGTGTCCACCGTTAACTGGCACTGATTTGAAATCAGATATTCCTATTACTTGCCTTGATATTCGTGCATCTAGTATTTCAAATCTCCTTGATGAAACCGATGCTCCTTCAACTGATTCAACGCCTATTATAATCCATAGTACTGTCAATGAGACTATCAGGGTATCTGTTTCCGGAAGAACCCCACCTCTTCCAGACCTTCGAACAACAGATTTTTTTAGGTTTGTATCATCTTTTTCTTTACATTTTCGTTCATTTTTTTTCCTTTTTATTATTCTTCTCTAGAAAATAACTAGGCATAAAAATATGGATAGTATTTGATATCCTATTTCATATCACGTATTTTTGTAATTAGACATATCTACAAACACATCTACAATCGAATTACATAACTAAAAAAAAAAAAACAAATAAATATATAGATTGTGATTAAATAGAGCAATGTGGGAACGATGACTTCAAAGCATTGGTATAAACTCATATCATAAACAATGTTATTATTAACAAAATATATCTTTATAATTTACAAAAATCTTATTTACTATCAATACTATTAATATCTTAGGCACAGCAAACGGAAATTCTTATTTTCTTTCTGGCATTTTCTTGAAACATTACCATATATTTTACTTCCACATTGATTATATTTATTATAGTATCAAATTTTGGACTTTTTTTCAGCACACCTGTAAGAGGTTCGGTAGATGCTGGTCAGCCAGAGAGAGATAGTTCAAATTCGATGTTAACATTAATTGTCGATAGATCTCGAGAAGATGGGAATCGAGAAAATCGATTAAACGATATTGTATCCAATGAGAGAAAATATGAAGAAGGAAAACTGAATGTGAACGTTACTACGAATCCTTTGGATATATCATTAATAGAAACTTGTACTAATAATAATCAGTCATCTGACAATTCTGGAAGACCTAGTAGCTCGACTAAACCTCGAAGAAAAATAACTGGTAAGTCACAATAATTGTTATAGGTAAACAATAAAGCGTTATTGTTCTGTAGATTAAATTAATCAATCACGTTTGTTTAAAATATCAATAGGGATGGATGACTTATTCTCGAATAATTTGTAAGAATCTATAGCACGCGAGAAAATAAAAAATAAAAAATATGAAATAACGAGAGACAAAAAAACGAACAACATAGAGACAGGTTTTTGCAGTTGTTCTCGTTAAGAATATCAATTGTATTGTTTTCTTTCAGAATCGCATCCCCTCGTTTCAACCATTCATTCATGGGTCAGGCTCTTTTTCCCGTTTTGCGCAATAGGTATAAAGTTGATTGTGATCGAATTCTGCTTCGAGATATTTATCTCGGAAATCGAGAAATCACTAGACCAAATGTATTATTAAATTCTAGGATAACGAATTAATTTAAAGAGAAATAAATTGCGATAATCAATTACTGATTGGATTCGGTTAGTGGTCTCTCGGATTCCTGGTGGTTTTGTCTACGAAATTAATTTCATGATTACCTTCGTTTCGCTCCTTGTCGTTATAGCATTTTCTTGTACATATACGTTCGGAATTCAAAATATGAGCAATATTAGCAGTCATTTTTGTCATTTTTAATTAATTAATTTCAATTTCACATCTCCGACTTTTCGATTTCTTCCTCTCTTTATCTTTTTTCCTTCTCCCCCTCCCCCCCCCTCTTTCTCTCTCCTCGTCACAGATAGAAAATGATAAAATAATTTAATTCATATTAAATAAAAATATATTTATGCATATATTTATAATAGCTGGTATTGATTCATGACATTTTTTTTAATTTAAGAAATAATCACTTGATCACTAAGATATATAAGAATTGATATTAAAGAAAAAAGAAAAAAAAAAGGCATAAAGCGTAAAACGAAAAATATAGTAAGTATATAAAAAGGAATATTTCGAGGAGAAGAGAATCATCGCTCACAATCCTTTCGTTGCATCGCTGTATTTTTTCGAAGCTTGAGGTGATAGTATATTGCGATATCCAAAAGCGCATGATTTGCTGATTTTTATCAGTTAGCTATAATAACATAGGTGATAGTGCCTCGATTTGTCATATTGCAAATTTCATTGAATTGCTGCCCTTAATCTTAAGAATATCTATATTCTTCTTTTTTTAATTGTTTTTTTCTTTATTTTTATTGAAAAATTGTATTCCTTTAATGAATATTATATTTATTTTTATCTTGTATTCTATTTCTCTACATCTATAATATTTTTTATGATTCGTTTCTTTTGAAAATATACAAACAATATTTATAATATTTTTCGCTTATTTTTATCTTGTTTGCTATTGTTTTTCTATATTTTTTTAACATTGTTTCGAATTCATATTTAATCTTTTAGTTTTTTTTCACGTAAATAATCTTGTATATATATTTTCGCTTCAAATTAATTAATCAATATTTCTAATTAATCATATTATATATATCAATATATATATATTGATTTTTTATTAATCGTATTGTCACTATTCAAAAATAAAAATTTTTGAAATATTAACAATGAAAAAAAAACAAATATAAGTAAAGGCAAAAAGAAATAGATGAAAAAATATATATAATTGTATAAAATTAGCATGATTATCAATGATTGAAAGATATTTTTTGGTAATTTTGAAAATGAATTTTATAATAACTATGAATTTCGGGCGGCAATTCTGCTTGAAAAATGCACGCCTATGTGTTCAAAGCTTTAAAAAGACTCTCCCGGCATCGCACGTTTCTCGATCGAATAAAGGAACGCTTACAAAATTTGCGACAAGTAATCCATTATTTATACCAAATTATCATAGAGATAGAAGATCGGTGAAAATTAAAATAGTTACTAAAGATGTGATAGCGACGAACGGAAACGGAAACAAGGAAAAAAACTGATAAAGATAGTGAAGGTGAAGATGAACGTAATGATAGTGGTAATAGTGGTAATATATAGAAGTGAAGGTGAAGGTGGAAAAAGAATTAAATGTGAAGGATAAAGAGAAAGAGAAGGAGAAGGAGGGAATAAAAAAAAAGTGATGAAGGAAGAGGAAGAAAAGATATAAATTATAGAAGATTGAACGATGAGCATGATCAATTCCGTGTTCGTTCGTGCGATCAGTTCCTCTCGATCGATCGCGTATTAAAATACATCTTACACACGAGAAGAGAGATTGGCAAAAATGAAGATAGGGAACGCGGGCAGATTTATAAGGGGAATATCAATCCCGCGAAAAGGCAAAAAAAAAGATATGTGTGGAAATAAAAAATAAAAGACGAAAAAATATTCGGTGCTCGGAGATCTTTTTGTAAATACCAAATTAAATCAGACAAGATTGAGGGACGAAGATAACGGATGTTTACTTTCTAATACCGAAAAGGAGGCAACACGAGTGGAAATAAGAGATCAACGCAAGCGGCAACGATTGTGGTACAACAACCATCACTCTCATTGGACGGATCGAGTGGAGCTGCTACGATACTATTACATCCAGAGTTGGATGTTAGACGTCGAGAAGAAAATATGAGACAATTATTAGATGTTGCGAACACATTGACATTACAAGAGATACACGATTTTGAAATGAGGTTGGATAATCATTATTTAATATTATTATATATTTTATTATAATTATTCATTATGTTTATTTATACGTATTTATATTTTGTAATTTTATACTTCTATAATTTATTTCTAATTTTATTTCTAATTTTATATTTTTATAATACAATTTTATTCTTCATTTATTATTATTAAATTTAATATTATTAATATTATTATTATTTTTTAGATATGGCAGTCCACATCACAGTAGATCTCAATCAGTTAAGACTCCTGGAAGTCGTTCATCAGGTAGACCAAATTATTTATGTCTTCCTCAACAGAGATCAAGAGTTGCAAGCATGCCAAACACTGGTGTAGAGGAAGAATATTACAGGCTTCGACATTTCAGTATAACTGGTAAAGGAATTGTAAACCGAGGAGATTCGTTGAAAAGTCGAAGATCTCGATCTAACAATAGCGTTGCTTCGAGCAACTCAAGGTGAGATTCTCTTATTTTGTATCTCATTTTTCCTTTTTCGACAGAAAAAAGAAAATTAAACACAATTAAAATAAAAATATTGAAATCAAATGAAATGGAATAGAAGAAAACGACGACAATCGGAAAATAGAAGGAGAAACAATATAATAATAAGTGTTATAATAATAGTAATAAATAATAGTAATAATGGTGATAGTAGTGATAATAATAGTGATAATAGCAATAATAGTAATAATAATAATAGTAATAGCAATAATAATAATAATAATAATAATAGTAATACTAGTATTAATAGTAGTAGTAGTAATAGTAGTAGTAGTAGTAGTAGTAGTAGTAGTAGTAGTAGTAGTAGTAGTAGTGGTAGTAGTGGTAGTAGTGGTAGAGTGATAGTAGTGGTAGTAGTGGTAGTAGTGGTAGTAGTGGTAGTAGTGGTAGTAGTGGTAGTAGTGGTAGTAGTGGTAGTAGTGGTAGTAGTGGTAGTAGTGATAGTAATGGTAGTAGTAGTAGTAGTGGTAGTAGTGGTAGTAGTGGTAATAGTGGTAGTAGTGGTAGTAGTAGTAGTTGTTGTTGTTGTTATTGTTATAGGAAAAGAAGGAGAAAAGAAGTAAGAAGAAAAAGAAGACGAAGAAAAGAAAAAAGGATTTTGGAAATTAAAATTTCATTTCGACGATTCTATTCTAAATCGAACGCGTGAGTTTACGTGTAGCATTGAGCATTTAAGCGACGTAGACACACGTGTTGGACCTTAGAGTAGAATTTAAATGCTGCATAAAAAAGTATGTCAAAAACAAACTTCCATCGTTTCCGATTGTCATCGAGATTTTTTTCTATAAAATATAAATTATTTTTTAAAATAAAATTGAAGTTAAAATATCAAACAAATGATATAAACAATATGCATAATAAAAAATCACAAATTTATTTGATTGTTGATATGATATATAAATATCGATTATATAATACGTCTTTCTTTCTCTATTTTTTCGTCCTTTTATCGGTTTTTTCCATGGCGTGACTATCAATGATGGTACAGTACGGAACATCTAACAGCTTCGTATCCTGGTTCAGCAAGAAATTCAGCAGCGGGCTCATTGGCAAGTTCCCGTGAAAGCAGTGCGTCTCAGGGACCAACGCCATATCGTGTTTTAATGCTGGGAGCTCCAGCCGTAGGAAAAAGTTCGTTAGTTTCTCAATTTATGACATCGGAATATCTTCATGCATATGATACATCAATTGGTAAATAAAATATATTCATTATGTTTCAATAATGATTATTTTTTTTTTTCATTTTCTTTTTCATTCAATCCTCAAATTTTTCTTTTTATTTTTTTTCTCTCACATCATGATAAATTCTATTTTAAATCTCTAGATTTTTATTCTTTCTTTATAGATGATGAATCAGGGGAGAAAACTGTTAGCGTCCTTTTAGCTGGGGAAGAATCCGAACTGACTTTTATTGATCATTCTAGTGCGGAAATGACGGTACGTAATGAAATACATATATATAATTACATATAAAAAATGAAAAGAAATATTGAAAAAATCAAGTTATCGATTTAAATTATTCGACAAATTTTCTTCAATCGACAAATCAAATATTCCCATTCAATAGAAAATTTAGTCATTATAAAATGAAATATATTTGATTTAGATTTCAATATAATATCATAATAATAAGATGCACATATGATATAATTTAATCAAAACTAAATTATAAAAAATAAAAAAAAATAGATAAATAAACATAAAATTAATAAGGAAAATAAAAAAGAAAGAGATAGAAAATAAGATTGAATAAAATGAGAAAGACAAGAAGTAATAGTGTTCGGTCGAATGTATTAAATATGAAGCATATTATAAAACTCGGTATATCATCCTGAATAGCGATTGACGAGCATCGAACCATAACTATCGGTCAACCGTAAAACAGTCCAGAGATCGATTAAACCATCGAACCACAATATCGCGTATATATATATATGTGATCAATATGGATAAAAATCATAATGTAAATCAGTTTATAGTTTTTTTTCATACGATTATAATTTAGATTTATAATTACAATTTATATGTCAATATAATGTGTATCTTAATAGAAAAAAAATATTAAAAATTGAAAAATATGACGGAGAAAGAATGAGTGAATAAATGAATGAATGAATGAGAAAAAAAACTTCTGATAATTTTAATTACCATGATTCTCGGTTATCATTCTTACTTTTATTCTATAATTTATAATCTATTAATGAGATTTATTTCGGAAGAGATCGCGAAAGAATTGTAAATCACTTTTAGGATCTTATTCAAACATACGAAATTAAATAAAAGGAAAAACATTTCACATTAACTCATCATCAATGTAATCAATATAGACTATGATTAATGTTTTAAATATATTGATCCTAATGAAAATTGTTGAATTACAAAATTTCTTCGAATAATATTTTTTATAGCCGGAAACTTGTATAACCACATATGAACCACATGCTTATTGCGTCGTCTATTCTACAACCGATCGAGCTTCAATACGTGTAGCAGAAGAAGTTTTGCAAACACTTTGGCGCAGCGATTATGTATCAGCTCGAGCAGTGATCCTTGTTGGAAATAAAGTTGACCTTGTTCGCAGTCGATTGGTCTCGACCGAAGGTAAGAGATTATATAGCTTCCCTAACTGTTTTGTGCTCAGTCTTTCTATATTGACCATATCGTTACCTAAATTTAATAAATTTCTTTAAAGTAATGAAATATGCAAAAATATGAAAAAATATTGACTAATTTTCCGTCATACATGGATTAGATTAATAAAATCGATATTAAAATAATATTATTTTATATCTAGTTTATTATTTATTTTATATTTATATTTTTCTTCCCATTCTTTCTATGTCTTTAAACAAGCATATTAGCATGTGATTTTTTGATTTGAAACAAAATAACGAAAACAAATAACACAAACATTTTTATATCTCTATGTTATAGAGGGAAAATCTATGGCTACATCTTATGATTGTAAATTTATTGAAACATCCGTTGGGATCAATCATAACGTTGACGAACTTCTTGTTGGCTTACTTACACAAATTCGGCTGAAGCTTGAGAATCCTGAAAGAACAAGAGATTTATTTCGGAAGAGATCGCGAAAAAATCGTAGTAAATCACCTTTAGGATCTTGTTCTGAAAATAATTCGCCGAAAAAATATCGAGGTAGTCGTACAAGTACCAGTTTGAAGGTACGAAATTTATTAGGTAAGGTATGGTCAAGAGATAGCAAATCTAAAAGTTGTGAAAATTTACATGTTCTTTAATCGTTTGGACGAAGAAATGCGACACGGTTTTTTATTATTAATCAAAATGTCAATTAATCACTAAATTAATTTTCAATTTCTATTTTATTCTATTTTTATTTCTATTCTATCTCTTTATTTTCATTATATTTTCTTTTTTTATTTTTCTTCATGTCTTTTTTTTATCCCTTTCGCCTTTATTTAAAAACACACATGCATCACACATTTCTTTTCTTTTTTTATTTATTTTTATTTTTGTGTCCATTTTGTGTTTTGACTGTTTTGAATTTTACAAAGACATTCATGAAATCACAAATCAGTCTTTTTCTTTTTATGTTTTATTCTTATATTATCATTTAGTTTCTTTTAATGATAAAAATGCAAAATTTACATCAATCATTATGAATAATTACAACCAAAATGAAAATATATTATAAGAACAAGAAAAAATGGACCAATGCAAACAAATTCAGTTTCGAATTTGTAAAATTTAGCATTTCAATTATTATCGAATAGTCAATTATTTATGTTTGCGAATAAATATATACAAAAATATTAGACATAAAAATTCACTCATTCATGTGTATACATATATTATGTATAGATAATATTTAGAATATATTTGCCAATTTCTCACTTTTGTAGTATCTTATTATTAGGCGATATTTGTAAATATTATATATGTTAATATGTACTTTGCATTCATAATATCTTGAACATTTTATACATTGAATCTTTTCCTGTAAAGTAATAGTATTTCTTGTAATAATTTATATTAATCATGTATAGTGATTCAAAAGTAATTTTAATAGAAAATCAGCATATTAGATAAAAAATATATCTGAAATGTAATGGAATAACTTAAAAATGTTTATAATCATATAATTATATTGAAAAGAAATTATGAAAAAATTTCTACTATAAGTAAAAAATAATTTCAATAATTTTTTTTATTTTTCTTTAATTCCTATTTAAAATTATGACTTACGATCTCGAAATTATAAAGAGATAAGAAATATATATTCAATATATATATATTGTTTATCTTCCTATTTTAGCTTGTTCATCCCTTCTCTTGTTCTAAAACTCTCCCTCTTGTCCAATCTTTCTTTGTGTGATGCAATCACTTATCGATTTCTTTTCTCTTTACATGCTTAATATACATATTATTATTAAAACATTTTTTTATATTATGCAAAGATGAATCAAATAAATAAATTATGTTTTAAAATTTGTATGAGTGATACGTAGCTATAATCTTATTTTTATTTTCTGCTAAGTTTTAATAAATAATAAAAAAAAATAATGATTTATTATATGATATTTTTATATGATAATTCAAACAATATAAATATATACATGTAATGTAGTTATTTCGATTTCTGTATATTTTCATTTTTCATATATATTCATTTTTTACATATTTTTCAAATTATGCTTTTTCTTTATATATATATATATATATTTTAGACTATTTTAGACTAGATTATTTTGATATTCGATCAATTGAATATAATTGTAAACAAACTATACAAAAAGCTTGTCGCTTTACTTCGTTCGTTTAAATGATTCAGAAAAGAAAGAGGAGAAGGAAAAGAGAAAAAAACAAAGAAGATAAGAAAAAAGAAAAAACAAAGAATGATAAAAAATTAATAAGTAGAAAATATTTATAATATATGACACGATACATATTTCATGTCATAAAACATATACAATTTCAAATTGCATTTTCTATTAATTTCATACAATATAATAATAAAGGAAAATAATAGAATAATAAACATTTTTTTTCGTGTGTTAATTATAAAATGAAAATGTTAATTATATAGAGAAAAGCATATCGATGATTTTGAAATATATTATAGAGGATAACACTGGACGATTTTTTCTCTCTCTCTCTCTCTCTCTCTCTCTCTCTCTCTATATATATATATATATATATATANGTAACTCTGGCTTAATATTTGAGATATCGATTAGAGAGGCGAGAAATATCAATCGAAAATTTACGAAACGAGAATTACAATGATGGTAATCCGAATTGTTGCAAATTTATAATTTCAATATTATATTATTCAATATTATAATCAAATATTAACAAAAATATTATAATAACTTGATATATTTCAAATATCAATATCAAGTTTTGGCATTTCACAAATGATTACGAAATATAAAAATAAGATATAAAACCAAAAATTCAATAATTAAAGTTATAATGAATATCAGCATCATTTTTGATATTTATTATTTCGGTTTAATTTTGATTATGTAAAGATTGTTTTATATTTTATTTTTGTATTCCATAGATTTTTCAGATCTGCGGAATGCTCAAGCGCAGCGTTAAATTTTATAACATGTTACACTTATCATATTCCATGAAGGAATAGATTTTTTACTATTTCATTCATTTTATGTTATTATATTAATAGTAATGATATAATTGTAGATATAAATATAAAAGAAATTTTATATAATAGTAATAATATTTTTTATAAATATCTCAAAAACTAAGACCGAGTGACAACACATGCAAAGAAATATGTAAAGGAAAAAGTTATTCAAAATGTTGATTTTTAGAATATATTGAAAAAATCAATGAGGATTTTTATTTTTAATAATTATTAAAATTGTTGCTATATTAAAATTTGTCTATACTATATATTTGTGGTAGTATATGCGATTACTATGCTGTTTATTTATTGTTTTAAATATATTATGATAGTCAAAATATATGGGGAAACTAATATCATTATTCTATTATTCAAATCCATTTAGAAGTAGATTTTCAATAAGTTCATTCATTATATGTTATTGGGCAATTGTGACTTCATTTTATTAATTGAAAGAACTTTAAGAATATGATAGCGAAGTTTATGTTATTAACTGATCTGGATTGATGCAAATTCATAATTTTTGACGTATTAATAAAAATTATTGGTATTATATATTGAATTTTATTTATTTATTACATATAGATTAATATACGATCTCTATTTATTGATTCTATCAACATTTAAAATGTATATTATGAATCCACTGGAACAATTTTCAAAAAATGAGTTGAAAATTTGAAAGATAGTAGAAGATGAGAAAGAAGTCCAAAATATAAAATTTTAGCTTCGGATTTTTATTAGTTTCCAAAATAATTAATAAAAAATTTTTTGTATACATTGGATTTTATTTACACATACACGTTCTTTGATGATACATCAACACGATGCAACTGCTTATCTATTTCTATATATCGCAGTAATAACATACAAAAGAAAAAATTGTTCAAAATGTTAATTTGTAGAATATATTCAAAAATCATCGAAATCAATAAAGATTCTATTCTGAATAAAATTTTTGGTACATTGAATTTCTGTTTATATAGGGTGTTCATATGGGATGCTTTTGAAGGATTCTAAACATCAAAATGATGAAAAAAGTTTATATACATATATGTCCAATAAAACTTAATTAATTTAGTTTAATCAAAGTTTAAATATTTTAAATTTAAATAGAGTAAGATAATAAAAAAGCGAGAATATTGGATGCACGGAAGTACCATATTGCAATGTCGCTTACATAGTTTTATCCCCA
The DNA here is from genome assembly GCF_014066325.1 of Apis laboriosa. Lineage (NCBI taxonomy): Eukaryota > Metazoa > Arthropoda > Insecta > Hymenoptera > Apidae > Apis > Apis laboriosa. The sequence continues at coordinate 132,926 of NW_025221248.1, forward strand.
ATAAAAGTAAATACATTGATATATTTTTTATATACAATTGATTATTTTAAATTGATAATTTGAATTTCAGTGTAATATAATATAATATATGTATTATGTAATTTCTTATTTAACAAAAATTTGAATAAATTTTAGTATATTCTAGAATATTAATATATTATTTATTTTTTATATTTAACTACTTTATTTAAATCCATAGATAAATCATTTTATAATACAAACATTTTATTTAAATCCATATTGAATTGTTGTATTCAATCAGTTTACTTACTAAAATCAAAAATAGAAGCAAATGAAAATTCTCATAAAATTTCGAGTTAAATGTTAAATAAGTTATATGATATGTACATTAATATTACATTGAAATTCATTTGAAATATATAATTAATTTATAAAAAAAATATCATTAATAGTAATAATCTTAATATAAAAAAATATCGTATATTTACTTTCATTGAGCAGCAAGCGACATTGTAATGTGGTACTGCCGCGCTAAAGCATTTTCACTTTATCTTAATATAAACTTAAAATTTTAATATAAATTTATTTAATATTAATATTTATTTAATATTTATTATTTAAATAACCCGTTAAATCTTATCCAACATATGTGTATATGAACTTTTTTCATCATTTTGATGTTTAGAATCCTTCAAAAGTCTCATATTTTTATGAATATCCATACGCTTTTGGCAATATATACGTCAACATTTATCTTTTGTTTTTATAAACATATCGCAATGGGTAGCGAAATATATAACAGATAAACTCGCTAAAAAACTGTTTTTTTATGAATTATGATGAACTTATAATGTCTTATTCAATGCTGAATTTGAATATTTCAATATTTCAATATTTCAGATTGGGTTCTTCGATAAATGAAATATAATATAATAAATAAAATATAAAACTTGGATGATGGAAATTACCATAGATTTGATACAAAAAATGTTGATATATTGTAATTGTTTTATATTTTAATTTTTAATTCAAGGATTGTTTTATGTTTTATTATTCCTTGGCATTGAATTTGAGATATTTTAATTATCGTAATTCATGAGCAAATAGATTTTTAACTATTTTATCTTTATACATTTTCAATCTTATTATTAATATTTCGGAAAATAATAAAGATTCAAAGATAAAATTTTATATTCAGAAATCTTTCTTTGATCCCTCAAAATTTTAGCTCATTTCGACAAGAATTGCATATTGTATTTTATTCTAATAAAAGTTTAATAAAAGTTTTTATTAATATCTATATATATAACTAACATATAATTTTATTATATGTTAGTATATATAGGTATAATATAACTAACATATAATTTTTACTAAATATTATAATTTTATTAACTATTATTTATTAACTAATACTTATTAACTATTATAATTTTAACATTAATTAACATTAAATGCTGCTATTATCATTGCATATTCTATGGATTGTTATTGAGTGTGGGTTGATATATAATATCATAGTGATACTGATATATAGCATATTTTAAAGTAAATAGTATCTTCAAATAAAATCTGTTATCGTAACTTCAATTGCTTAAGAATATTTTTTATCTGCAATCATTTTAAATTATATTATGTTTTAAGATCTACTGACAGAATTATTGAGTTAAAACAAATTTTTTTGCCGACTATAGATAATTAACAATGACGACAATGATTTTTATTTTCATTATTATTTTTTTAGCTATTTTATTTAAAGAAAAATGTTATTTTTAATTAGAAAAATGTTAAATTTTCAAAGACCATATTTGATTGCTTAGTAGATATTCAACAGCTTATAAATGTGTTGTCATATGAAGATAAAAAAGTATTAGTTTGGTTTGAGCTTTATATTTTGAGTCTTGCTAAGCTGAGTACATTAGAAGTCATGCGTGCCGATACTTATGGAATATGTTATAAATAACTAATAAAACTATTATTGCTACTATCGTCATATTATTGTGATTAGTTATTTAATATTTGACGATTATGACTGCTATTACGAAGATAATATATCTTCATAATATGTGTAAAAGTAGAATTTAATATATTGTATTGAAATTTTTAGTTGAAAATTATTTGGAATAGGAAGATTCTTGTCATTTTATTTTAAAAAAACTCTTTTCTTTCTATGTTCCTATCGCTTTAATTTTCGAGATATTTGCAAAAAAATATTGTTATTATAAGTTTTATATTAAATTTATAAAAAAAAATTTTATATTGCGTGTATGTGTGAGTCTGCCATCATTTATTTATTATTCTTATAAGTATTCTAGCGGACAGCATCCAAAATATTGGTCAAAATCTATTGCTCAAATTAAATTGGTAAATTGGTCAAAAATCTATTTGCTCATAAATATTTATTTATGTTTAAATAAAATGTCTCAAATCTAATGTCGAGAACATTATATGAATTCTTCAGATTCTTTGAATGACCGAAATGAAAAAAAAAAATCGAAATTACAATGATAAATACCAAGAATGATGTTGATATTCATTGTAACTTTGGTTATTATAATTTATCTAGGATTATTTTATATTTTAATTTTAATCAAGTTCGATATTAAATTTAAAACTTTTTAAGTCTAATATAATCCATAATAATAAATAAAAAATAATATATATAATAATTTTTTGCTAGTTCACTAATTATATATCTTAGTTGTTTATATTTATAAAAAATTGCATGCAGCTATGAATATATAAAAAAAATTTATCTATGTATTTATCTATGTAATAATAAGAACTTTTTTTTGCAAATATTTTGAAAACTAAGAGCAATAATATACGAAGACGATATATATTTAAAGAAAAAAGTTGTTCAAAATGTTGATTTTTGCGATTCAAAAAGTATAAAAATTAATGAATAGATTTCTCCTATTCTGAATTACAAAATCAAATCTTTTTTTAACATTTCAAAAATTAATAACCTGAAGTTAAAATTTTAAATTTATTTCTTCTTATTCAGTTCCTCTCTAATTTCATATTAATTGAAAGCGTATGCTTTTTAGAATATTTATTTTCGTGAAAAAATATCTAATCTCTATATATATATTAATCTCTTTATTGTATATTTTAAAAGCCGGGCATCATATGTTTATAAATACAATAGATAAACAACGATCGATATTGATATTTATATTTTCATAGATATATAGATATAGACAAAATTTAATATTAAAAATTTTTTGTTAATATCTCGGAAATTTTGAATTTGCAATAATTCAGATCACAACCATTTTTAAAAAAAAATGCACAATTTTTCAATTTGTTGTTCCAATAATCAAAATCATATACTAGCTGATCTTAAAGCTGCATATTGACGTATAGACAAAATTCAATGATATAATATAAAAAATTTTTTATTAATTCAAAAAACTAACTGCTATTATATAGAAAATAGAGAATTGTTCAAAATCATATTCTTTACATTATATTTTAAGATAATTAAAATCAATAAATAGAATTTTAATTGATTTTAAACAATTGTTTTATATTTCATTTTTATCATTTTTTTCTCATGTTTATTATTGATAAATATTAAATATGTAATATTTTATCCGTTATATATTTTGTCTGCTGCTGTAATGTGTTTATACTATAAACAATTGATAAATTCCACTTTACTGTTACATTTGCTACTACAGAAGATATAGAAGATTACATATAAATAAAATTGTAATAATACAATATTTCGCGAATATTTCAAGATTAAGCAGCGCTATAGAAAAAAATTATTTAAAATAACATTTCGAAAATCATCGAAATTTGTGAAGTATATCTTTTTCTATATGATTATCAAAAGTTAGAATGAATTGATATATCATTAAGATAAGTTTGTCTTTAATACATATATAATAATATATATAAAGAAAAACAAAGCTTTTTTTAAAAAAGAAAAAATATTGCACTAGTGTAATACACGTGTGAGAATTTATTTATTATGTTTACGAGCTTTTGCAAATATGATGTAAGTAGTTTTTAGAAGACTGTCCCGTAAATCGCGTATATTATACTTTTCAAGTATACAATTTTATCTTGGTCTATACCATTCTTATAACTTCCCGTCCATCAAGTAAAAAAAAATTTCTATGAGCCATGGCAATTGTTTAGATCGCCAATGCATGGCATCGTAACGAACGTATCAAACATTTCATAAATGCATGAATGATATATTAATCGACTATAATTAGTGATTAAGAACCATGTAAATTATCTCTTTCAAATTTTAACTTATAATCTTTCAAAATACGCACGAGACTGATCTTCATTTGATTTCAAATATCGAACAATATCATTGACGAATAAGTATTTTGTTTCCTCGAAAATATTGTTTGCGATACAAATTATACTTTCTATGAGCAAATGTCCTTTATACGCGCATGTATGCTTTTTTACTTTCATTTTTTTTTCTCTCTTTTTTAACGAAAAATCGTCCTCTGCTCTTTTCTTAGACTATATTAATAATGAGAGCAGTGACGTTAAACGTTAATGACATACGCGTACATATTTCAAAAATATATTTAAAGAATTTATAGAATGAAAGATAATTATAAGGACCAATTCGATAAAAAATAAGATGTGCAAAGATAAAAGATAGTAAAAAAATGATTCATTAGAAACCAGAAGTTGAAAGCATGCAAGCGAAAAAAAAGAAGAAGGAGCAAGAGGTAAGAAAAAATGAAAGTTGAGAAAAAAAGAGAGCGAAGAAAGAGAAAGGACAAAATACGATGTTCACTGATGATTATCCGTCCATCATATAAACTTTCAAAGATCCTTCGTGAATAATATTGTCGGTTTTAATTGAAAACTCATCAATATCAATGAATTTTGTTTGAAAGAACACCATCTCTTATATGAGAATATGACATGCATCGCGTGTATTGCTCTCTACAGCTGAAAAAATTTTGAGAAAGAAAAAAACAAATAAATGAGATAATTTACTTGTTTTTCGACGAATGCGAATATAAATATATATATAAGTATATATGTATGTATATGCGATTGGATACACCGACGAATACCCATATTTTGCGGACCAGAGCCTATCGATTAGGCAATTTCTTCGATCGATGTTATATTATATCCTTGTACCTGTGTGCGTAGTAAAACCGCGCCGATTTTATTGTCTTTACTTGTTATTAGTGTATTAAACAATGTTATTTGCAATGTTATTAGCAAAATGATTTCTATTATATATATGTACGGAAAATCGGGATACAACGAAAAATAAAGTCCGATCGAATTTATGATCCCGATTCTTCATCATATGATGCCCGTGTTAGCGATAATAATGACCATGACAAAACACTGATAATAATTGTTTCAATAATATAGTCATTAAACACTTTCTTATTTCTATTTGAATTTCTATGTCTATACGTACACCCAATATATTTAAAAAAAATTATTATTTTATTAAAATTGTATTGCACATTCTCTATTTTGAAATTATTAATTAAGAGATTGATTGTTCACCGAATCATTACGTTGATGCGTCAACAATATGCTCATTTTTTCTTTTCATTTAATTTCATATAATATATAATATATACTATAAATTATAAAATCAAGAAAAATATATCGTCGAAAATAGATATTTGCTAAAACATCAAATTGTGAATTTATTACATATTAAAATCAGATAAAAATCAAAACTATTATTTTCAAAAATATCATAGCTATATATTAGTAATATTTAAGAAAAAAACGCGAATGTAAGTAATATCATATGCATGTAATTCGCTACAATAAAAATATAGCATTTTCTCATTTATGTAATTCATTTACTTACGCATTATATTATATGCATTATTTTTTTCTATAAAAACTTATCTTTTATATCATATATTCATATGTATCTATTTATAAATAAAATAATATATATTTCTCTATGTGGGTAAGTATTATATAATTTTATATAAATTTTATATAATAAATTTGTATTGTATTGGTAATAATATTTAATTTCATAAAAAAAAGTTTTTGAAATTTTTTTTTTCTATAAAATATTATACATATTACATAAAAAGAAAAGAGAAGATAATATAAATATATATGTATGTAATATATGTTTTTATGTATAATATATGTATTTATATGTAATTTATGTAACTTATTTATTTATATAAGAATAGTTACGTAATACATAAAATTAAACATTTTCATGTATATATATTATATATATACATGAAAATGTATGCGTATTAGATATTAATAGTTGCAACTGAATGTAAGACTAACCTCTTTGTTCGTTATAGATGAATAGTCAATGACATTGTTGAATAATTTCAAATTTTTTTTTTGTATATAATAATTCATCAAGTATATTTAAACTAGTTGAATTAAATTTAATGCGATAATCAGAAAAGAATACGAATTGCACGATAGAACAAAGGTGAAACGTATAAATAAAAATCACTAAACATTCAAGAAATATGAATCGTAATTTTGTGAAAGTTGAAAAATTATTTAAATATATTCAATGAATATGTATTTAAGATTATATCATTTCAAATTTTATGATACAATGAAGCTGAATTGATAAAAAAGAAATGCAAACAAAATTAGAGAGTTTTTTTGTAAAATGAAATTGTTTGATTAAAGATTGTTTATGTTTTTTATATATTCATTTTTAAATTTGTTTCTGAATTGTTTTTTCTTTCTTTATTCATTTATATTAATAATCATGTCAAAACCTGATATGCCAAAACTTGTGACTGCACTTTTTTCCTTTAAAGGAAAAAATAATGATGAAGTATGTTTAATTTTCTATTATATCATGTTATAATTTTTTTATAATTTGATTTTCTAAATACTGTTATATTTTTATCATAGTTATGTTTTAAAAAAGGAGATGTAATAACAATAACACAAACAGATGAAGAAGGCTGGTGGGAAGGCACATTGCATGACAAAACTGGCTGGTTTCCATCTAATTATGTCAAAGAATGTAGAGTTTCAGGTATTATGCAATAAAATAATCTATTTTAATTCATCAAATAATCTCTACTATATTTTTATTATTTTGTTATTTTATTTATTTTTATTTCATTTAAAGAAAACAATATTTTAACTATGAAGACTTCTCCTGAAAAAATTCTGCAAGAATCCCCTGTGCATCAAAAATTAAATCGAGATATTGTATTAAAGGATTTAATAGATTCTGAAAGAGTGAATGTAGCAGAATTGCAGGGTTTAATAAATAATTTTTTACATCCCCTAGAATCTGCTAATATGTAAGTTTATATAATATATAAAAAATATATAAAATATATGTAATAAATTATTTAATTATTGATTACTAATTTTATATATCTATTCATGTTATATGCATATTTATTTGTATATTATCTTTGTATGTATGTAAATAATAATACTTTATTATAAATAATATTGAAAATTTCTAATATTAAAAATAAAATTTGTTTGTATATTAAATTTTCAGATTAGAAAAAGAAGAATATAAACAACTTCTAGGTAATATACATGAAGTTCTTGAAATACATCAACGATTATTATCTAACTTAGAAACAACTGTGACACAAGATTGCGTTTTGAGAGTTGGAAATCTGTTTCTAACATTAGCACCAAAATTAAAATCTATTCATATAACATATTGTGGAAATCATCCACAGGCTGTATGTATTTTAGATCAATATAGGTATGTTACAAAAATTAAAAGATTTTTATGACTATTTAGATTATTTAAATAAAAAAAAAATAAAATTTTTTTTATATAGAGATGAATTGAATGATTTCATGGAACATAATGGAGCAATATCACCGGGTATATTAGTATTAACAACTAGTTTAAGTAAACCTTTTCGAAGATTAGACAAATATTCTGCTATGCTTCAAGAATTGGAAAGGTATACAGAAAAGAATCATCCTGATAGAGGCGACACTCAGCGCAGTATAGCTGTATATAGAGAAATAGCTGTAAGTTAAAGAATTTAATATTAATAAATTATATTAATTAATAATCTATATGTTGTATATTTAATTTTAAAAATGTTTGATATTTTTTGTAATACATATATTTTTATATTTTAATGTAATATATGTATTCTTGTTGTATAGGATCAATGTGTATCTATACGAAAACAACGTGAATTAGCACTTCAAGTTTTAACTAGTGGTATTAAAGGATGGGAGGGAGAAGAATTAAATTCTCTTGGAGAAATTCTTTATGTTGGCTCAGTCACTTTGGCAAATGGAACTACAAGTCTAGATCGTCGAGATAGATATTTTGTTCTTTTTCCAACAACTCTTTTAGTTCTCAGTATCAGTCCAAGAATGAGTTCTTTTGTTTATGAAGTATATTCAAAATTTTTTCTTTATATATTATATTTCTTATATCTTTAATTCATAAATATATATAAAAGAATTTACTTTTTCTATTCTCTGTAGGGAAAACTTCCATTAACAGGTATTACCATTATTCAAATAGAAGATACAGATGAAATGAGAAATACTTTCGAAATTACAGGCAAGAGATATTATTTATTCATTTATCATTAAAACCATTCATTCTTTTCAAAATGAAATATTAAAATTAATATTTATAAATAATATTTATATAATATAATATTTATAAAAATTAATAAAATTTCGATTTTATTTTAGGACCAATGATTGAGAATATACTCGTATTTTGCGCTACTAAAGAAGATCAACAGCGTTGGATTAAACTTTTAATACAAGAACAAACAACAAATAATAGTCTTGTAAAATCATCAATGATATCACGCGTGAGTCATAATTTACCTCCATATGTTCGTCTTTCAAGATATTTTGCAAAATTAGTCAAGAAAAAAATTATACGTCTTGAAATTCTGAAAAAATTGCTTTATTTGCAATATATTCTGAAACCAGATATGAGTAACGTAAAAATGCGAAAAACTAATATAACAACATATATTCTTCATCCAATGCAAACAAACAATCAAGATTGCTATTCTCAAAATTCAGAAAACATGGCTTTAAATAATATTAATAAAATGAAACATTCATCTGTTGAAACGACACAAACAATGTTGCGTAAGTCTACTCTGATACTTGAAGTGAAATATGCATTAGAAGATATTGATCTTAGTACTATAGGATTAGCACATGATTCATGTTTAACAGAATTTATATCAGCACAAAATGGTATATGTGAAATTAGCAAAAGTTTACCATTTATTGGCATTGAAAGTTCAATCAATAATTTTATGAATAATAATAATAATGTAAATAATAGTTTTGTTGATGGACAATCTCTTTACCGATCACGTTTTACTAATCTTATTCATTCATATCCAATTGGTTCTAACTTCCATCAAGATATATTTAACGAAATGGAAAAGCACATAGATTCAATAAAGTGTTGGAAAGGAAAAGGATTCATTGATGAACAAATTACCAAAAATTCTATACATCATCCATCTGTTTTTATATGTAATTCAAACATCAATAAACATTGTTGCCAATTTCAAACATATATACCAAAAAAAATATATCAAACATCTGATTTTCAAGCTAATGTAATTAGCGTTGGATCGTTAGATTCAGGAATGGTTGAGAGTTATTGCTTGAATTCATCTGAAATTAATTCTTCTTGTAAATTATGCACATATGTTGATAATAAATATAACGTTGAACATCCTCTAAGAATCTATTCCAGCGAAAGTGAAAATGATGAAAGTAAATTTGAATATCAATGCATTTGTACATCACCTTTTGGTTCTACTCCCAGGAATAGCATTCATTTATGCAATTTATCGAAGCATATTGAAAATGCTCAGGATCTTTCAATATGCAAAACTAATATGAAAGATCACAATTCTAAGCATATTCTTACTACAAATAAAATACAAACACAAATAAATACAATTTATGTACCTTTGAATAAATATGAGCATAAAGTGCAAAAAAGATTTACGCAACCTATACCGTACATACATCAAACTATAATACAAAAAGTTGGAAGAAGAGTAATTCAGCCAAGTCATCCCATTGTTAAAAACAATTACAACGGAACGAATCAAATATATAAATCAGGACTATATGCCCATTGGTGGTTGAAGAAATTTATACCATTGTCTGGATGTTCAGACCAAGGCAAGCTTCCATGGCATGGCTGTTTTATTTTTTTTTCTCATTTAATTAATGTTTTTGCTTGTTTTAATACTAATTATATTTTTCTGAGCGCGCGTAATACATATAGATA